>NC_033639.1:7754515-7798567 GCF_001540865.1 Ananas comosus
TCAAACACGCTATCTAATTAATCACTTGGCCTGGCTGGCTCACCCAACCCGCCCAGCATATTTTCGTGACGACTTCGTTTCCATTTCTCCCTGCGCCCGCACAGCATGCAACAGTCTGTCCTACAGCAGCGATCGACTTTTCTTTTTTTGAGAGATGTCTGCTCTCCTCCCGTTGCATGTGGGACAGCTGTCAACTCCCGAATTAAGAACACCTCTCTCTCTCTCTCTCTCTCTCTCTCTCTCTCTCTCCAACTGTACCCCCCCTCTCTGTCCCCCTCTCTTACACTCATTCTCTCTTTCTCTCCATTCTCTCTCTCTCTGTTATGCCCCTTTTCTCCTCTCTCTCTTATCAAAATGGGGTTTCGGTGGAGGTGGCAGTGGTTTGGCCCTTGATAACGGCAGTCGCGGCAGCGCTGTCGGCGTGGGCTGCGACGGCGGCGGTCATAGCAGCGATGGCGGCCACAGTGGAGGTTGGGAGGACGAGGGAGGGGTGCGAGGCGGCGATGGTCTTACCGAAACTCAAGAGTTGGCAGTGGTGTGTTGTTAAGTAATTATTTTTCTTCACTCTATGAATAAGACAATGGAACTATTATCATCTAAAGCTCAAATATTAGACTAATTAGGTACTGTTGTTTTTTTTTTTTTGTGCGCATGTCTTCTTGCTCTGTAGCTTTTGCTAACTGTAGCTCTTTTTAAGGTGTGTATTTGTGGATGTTGGTGTTGCACCTAATGATATTGAAACAAAAAAGAGAAAAAGTCTTGTGGTAGGGTAAATGAAGAAAATTTAGCAGATCACACTAAGTCATTGTTTGGTTGTTTCACAAATGCAACAGCTCGGGGTAAGGTAAATGAAGCACACAGCATCCGTTTTCCAGGAGCGACAAGCCGAACTCTATGCAGTTCAACATCCTTCAGTATATCGCACAATGCCATGTTTATATGCTGCAGTATTTTGGAAACAAGAAATCAATAAAAAAAGGGATCGTTGTGAGAAGTAAATGAAAGAGTTTTGAGTGGAAGAAAGAGAACTTCCCTTGCCGTTTCTGTGTGTGTGTGTGTTACTTTCCTTGCAGTTTCTCTTTTCATGCTGTTTGAAGGAACATGTTTGGTTGATCATTTTTTGTGGTCTTTGGCTGTTTTTTGCCTCTCCTTCTTGGGCTTTTAAGTTCTTTCTGTTTTCTTACTTATATTCGTAACTTTTTTAAAATCCGGTTCTTCTCTGTTTGCTGCTGCTTTTGCGATGCTGGATATTTTTTCCCCTTTCTTTTTGCTGCTGCCTTCTCTTATAAATTTCTCCGTAGTGGCATGGCACCTCAAATGGCCTCGAGGCAATCGTTGCGGCCTCAAGGCAATCGCTGCAACCTGAGGCTATTGTTGCAGAAATCCAGTCCACGCAGTATTTGACGTGGTCCTTTACTTTTAGGGGATTCACAATCCTGAGCCTCGCATGATGTCCTGTTTTATGTATGTAAGAGAGAGGCAGGGGAGTGTGCATAATGGTTAACGGTTTACCCTTTAATTATATTGTAATTTTAACCGTCCTGTGCCTTATACATGTAAGACAGATGGAGCTTTTATAGTTGATGGGGGGCTACATCCGAAATTAAAGAGAAGGATGCAAAATGGTTAAGGGTTTGCGTTTTAATGATATTGTATATATGTATAAATTGTATAGATTATATAGATATAAATTGTATAGATGTGTAGATTGTACATATTGTATAGATATTGTATAGATTGTATAGATTGGTCATTTTCCCAGCAATCTACATTTCCTTACTCTTAGCTCTAATTATGGAGAGATCTAGCTTGAACTTAATATGCAATCTGATACCTTCTCTGCTTAATTTATTTTTTTTGGATGTTGCTTTCTCTTCTGAATTTGTTCGCAATGGCACGACAGATCGAACGGTTTCAGGCCAATCGCTTCGGCCTCGGGCCAGCTACTGCAGCCTGCGGCTATTGTTGTAGAGATCCAGTCTACACAATATTTGACATAGCCCTTTAATTTTAGGGAATCCACTGTTCTGAGCCTCGCATGAATTGTTGTTTTATGCATTATTGTTTCTTTTCCCGTCAATTTACATCTTATTCTTGGCTGGAATTGTGCATTTACCATTACCTAAAATATTTAGCGTATGGTTTCTTTCCTGCAGGTGTTGCTTATTCAAATCAGCAGACCCTAACTTGAAATAAGGGTTTTTATTTCATAAAACTATTATATATATATATATATATATATATATATATATATATATATATAAAATTACCACTCAAACTTAGAAATTCGCAGGCATCATAGGAACATAAACATTCCGTTGTGGTATCGGAACCCTGCAGGCCTTTTCATCTTCGGAGAAAGAATCTTTCCTGGGTAAACTTTTGCATGTCAGGCAAATATTACGTTTTAATGAAAATATATTTTTCTAAATATACTCACTACGGAAATAAATATTATTCAAAAATATTAATGAATAATAAAAAAAATAATATTAATAGTTCTAATAATTGACTATTATATCGACTTCCCGCCGCAACGCGCGGGGTTCCGTAACTAGTATATATATAGAGAGAGAGAGAGAGAGAGAGAGAGAGGGATGTGCTTTTAGAAGCATAGTAACATCATTTTATATATATACACACAAAATATGAAAAACAGATAAAATATTTTGACAGACGAAATGATAAATGAAATAAAAAAAATACTTTATACACATTAAAAAAACTAACTACAAATAAATAAGGTTTGAAATTTTGAATGGTTTAAGAATAGACGTAACAATTAATAATTGTTTAATTTAAATAATGAATTCAAAATTAACTTTAAAATTTGAGTTTGATTCATAAATTTAAAATTAAAATTAAAATTTAGAAATTAATTTAAAATTTTAAAATTTGGATATACATTNATTTAAAATTCATTTTTACTTAAGACTAAACAAATAAAACTTAAATTTACAAATAGTCACCGTACTCAGATAAAAGTTAATTAAATAAAAAATTTAAACTAAACAAAGATTTATACAGAGGTTAAATCAATATGTTATTTACAAAAACTAAACAAAAGTATTGTGAACTTAAATCTAATTTAATTTGTAAATGTGGCGTGCATTGTGCGAGTTTAGAGAGAGAGAGAGAGAGAGAGAGAGAGAGAGTAGCTACGTACTATATTCTTTTGAATACAGTAGTTGTTATGCTATTTTTGTGCACACAAGTATACAGCCATGAGATCTACTCCTATATATATATATATATATAGATCTCATGGCTAAGGAAACTTCAAAAATTGCTTTTCATTTGCCATGTAAAAATTCTTTCTTTATGATATTCATCTCACTAATTGAACTACTCCCGGTCACGCATATAATGCTGCAAAAAATTCCCATCTGCTTAAAAATTTTCATAATTGTTCACTTGTAATGATACGACAGTATTTTATTAATTTCATTATCATACTAGTCGTTTTAAAAAAAAAGAAAAAAAAAGAAGAAAAATGCATCATCCTCGTTTAAATAAGCACTCCATTACTCATATGTCAATAGTTCGTAAAGAAGCATGAAACGCTTTCTCTCTGGAGCCATGCTCGTCACAACGCCTGCAACATTGATTGGCTTAAATCTCAAACGTAGGAGGACAAAGATACATCTCATATTAGGATATAAAAAAAATAGAAAAAAACTTCAAATACCATCCCTGTGGTTTTACACTTTCTCACTTTAGTGCCATATGATTTAAAATGTATTAATTTAGTACCATGTGGTTTTATTTTTTATATTTTTATTATTTATTTCACTAATTTTTTTTATTAAATTAGTGACAAAGTTAAAACTATAGGGTACTAAAGTGAATATTTGATAAATCTAGATAGAATATCTGAAGTTTTTTATATATAATTTAATAAAATATTAACGAAAAAGCTAACGAAAAGATAAAAATCAAATCACATGACACTAACTTGATACACTTTAAATCATATGATACTAAAATGAAAAAATACGAAACCACATGAAAAAATACGAAACCACATGAGTGGTATTAGAAGCTTATCCAAAAAAAAGTCTACTTGCAAAGCTACTCTCAATGCAGAACAGCTCTTCTTAAGCCTACCTAGCCTTTTTTATTAAAAAAAAAATCTATTGAGCTGAGCATTCAGTTTGGTTAGTGGAGAAATCATGACCAAACCACATGCTTGTACATATACGTGGAACTAAAAAGATTTTTTTAGCTAAAACAATGCGTGAATCTCACAGTATTCAGTGTACGGACGTAAACAAAACGACGACACAGAGTAAGGTTTAAAGATTTCTCAGCAACTTACCACTAAAATAAGGATAAATATTTGCACCGATCGCTTGACTTTATCACACTTTTATTACATCAGTGGACTTCAATTTGTTGCAATAAAGTTATGGAACTTCCATTGCTATTTCAATTGGATCACTCCACCAGACACTCTTTAGTTCCCTGATTTTGTCAGATGATCATGTCTCTAAGAAGAGAAGCTGTTGCTACAGCTTCCACGTCATTTCATAAAGATGATATCATAGTTAAATCATCTTGTAATTACGATGACGCGGCAACTGATTCAACTCCCGCAACATCTCCATATCACATCATATAAGGATGAAGGTATTTTAAGAAAATTAAACAGCACTTAACGAAGTATCACGACTGAAAAAAAAACTGAAGTTGAACAAATTGGGTGCAGCAGATTAAGTTCGGACCGACAGCATAATTTAACCAGAAAATAAAGAGCATATAATTTGTCAAATTATAATATTCATAGAATTTCAGGCACTCTGGAGGGAGCGTACAATGTCAGATTATAAGACCCGGATACAATATCTACAAAAGCATCAGACTGACAGTACTGAATCATAATATTACCGAAGAGCTCAGGGCTCTGGCTCTTCGTAGGGTACTACATCATGCTTAAAAGAGGTATTGTTGATCTGCAAAATAGAGAAGGAAACAAAAAAAGGAAAAAAAAAATAATCAGATATGCATTTAAAAAAATGTGATCCTAAGAAACATGATTACCGCAGATACCACCAACTAGGGGTGGCAATCCAGCTCGCTGTTTGCGAGCCAACTCGTGTTCGGCTCGAAATGATCTCGAGATCGAATCGCTCGTTTAGTAAACGAGCCTAACACAAGCTGAATTTTTCAGCTCGTTTAATAAACGAACTAAACATGAGCTAGGGTTAGCCCGCTCGTGTTCAGCTCGATAACAGCTCGAATATATATATTTTATATTTATATATAAATAAATTATATATATAATACGGATTTTTATTATTTGATTTTTAACCCAATCTAAATATAAAGCCCAATTCAATTATAAAAGGTTCATTTGTGTGTAAAGTTTCAACCATTAGATCAAAGTCTAATGGGTAAGATCTTGAAAATTTATATTTCATATATATTATTATTTACATCTTAACTTGTTGTTCAGCGAGCCAGCTCTGTGTTCGGCTCGTTTAATAACGAGCTGAACACGAGCCAGCCCCGGCTCGCTTGTGTTCAGCTCGTTGACACCCCTAATACCAACACTGCCAGAGTGGGAAACTTGGAACCATAGAAGATAGTAAAGGATCCAAACTCTTGAAGTCAAATGGAATAGAAAAGACAATTGATTCATTTCTTCACCAGAGATCTAGAAGGGCCACAAAATTTAGGTTCTCAATTTAGTTAATGTAGGTTGATTTAAGTCGATACTTCAGAACCAAATGGCAGAGAAATAGCAACTAATGCATTAATTCAACTTACGCAGACTTAGCTTGCATTAATAACAATCTTCAAAAAATTGATTGCATAAGTACAAAATGTATTCCTATAAATTTAGCTGTTGAATACTTGAAACTGAATTTCAGAAACCATAGAAATTCAAAATTCAATATGTTAGTGTTACAAGGTACTCAGAGAGCATCATCTTGTTGACTAAGAGTATATGAAGCTTTCCTTATAAGCATCATCAAGTTGTACCAAAAAAGGTTATGCTTCAAATCAACAGCCTAAGCAATAGTCCTAAAGATCATCGAATGACTATAATGAAATTCTGAAGAACTATAAATAAGCTAGTGATTGAAGATGTTTTACCAGAACATAAGTCAATCCTCAATCCAGGATCATGGCAAATTTATATAAAAGGTAATCACCAATCTGAATTCTAGCAGATATGGTAGTTTGCTAACCAGAACAGTTTCAAATACACTAGCTGATACTTGATTGAGAATGTTCTGTCAGAAGGGCAATTAATCTCCAAACAAAGATTGTGACATCTTCTACTGAAAGGCGAAGAAGGCCTTTGCTAGATATTGATAGGCAAATAGTATGATTGACACAACTCAGTCAGAAAGGGATGAGGGAATTGTCAATTAGTTATAATTACTCTGTATTATAGTAGTAATTGGAACAGGAATAGACACCCCTTGAAATTTAGGGCATATGCAAACAGGCCCAATGACTTCAAATTTGAAATTAGATAGATGTAAAAAACACTGCAATAGGTGCTTCCATCCATCACCAATCACCATCATTAAACTAATGGCTACGCAGACGCATGCTACTCGCGTGTGCTCGTTCCTCAAAGATCCAAACTGTGTTTTATTTTAAACTAAAATAAAATGTAAGCTTGAAGCCATTTATTGAATCCCTACTCGGCTCCAGAAAAAGTTTACTCTTCCTACTATCAAGTGATTCAGCCCCTATTTGAAACACCAAAAATACTACTGTTAGTTTGTTAGCAGCACATGGCCACATAGCTGTTAGTTAATAACGACGCTCAGATGGAAGAATCTATCCCACTGTTTCGTTGTTTCTTAAAGTAAAAGGATCAAATTTCAAAATTTGAAAGGTGAAGGGCGTGTTTGCATAAGAACAAGTTGAAGGACCTGTTTGCATAGCACTTAAGTTCAGTATACAAAGAAATAAACTGAAGAACTTCCCTTTCAACCAAATTGTGTAAGTGATATAGGTTCAACCAAATTGTATAAGTGATATAGGTTCATCTTTCCACTATGAGGTCCAATGAATTCAAGAAAGCTGATTACTTCCTGCTGACTAAATTCTCTATCAACCTGATTCATCACACTACCGTAAACATCTCTCTAACAAGCGTGACATCTAGACCAAATATCAAACTACTTCACCCAGAACCTTCAAGCATTCTACTCTTAACAACATCTTTGATTTTTATTGTCTAGCACCTGTTCATAACGAAACCACCTTTTTAACTCTCAAATGATAGAAAAAATGGTTTTTGCTTAGTATGAAGGTAAGGAACACCATTTGGAGGGCCACATGCAGTAGAAATCAGTGACAAATTGGAATTGCTATGTGGAGGACGGAAAGAAAACAAAACCTCATTTTCTACAAATTATAATGCAACATTCTGATTTTCATTTATCTGCCTTATGTACTAGCTAGATTACTTGCCAACAGACAGAAGCATGTTTCTCGTATACTGTTTACTTTCATAGTTCTTTTACTTGACATCAATATCCTAAAACCTACACCTAAATGCCATCTTTATCAATTCTTAGCACATATATAAGTCATTCTACACAAACAATTAAGGCTGCACGTTACTTTTGAATATTGCTATAAGATACAAGTGAATGTCAGAGGAAAACTTCCTAAGATGACGAATCTATCAGATATGTTACCAGAAAAAATCAATGCATCAAACGATGGAGAAACTAAGAATGCCAATAAGCCAGACTACCATAGTTTAACTTAAAAACATGCCTATAAAAAAAAGTGATTTAAGCACGGAAGAAAATTGGAACAAGACTAACATAGAATAAGTGCGGGGTAATGTTAAGATCAGTATGAAAATTACTGAATGTTGCTAGGACCCCATCCAACAAAAAGGATAGATCAAGCAAAATGTTCACTAAAACCTTTTCCAGGTCGTTTGGATTCTAATTGACAATTGAAGAGAAAAGGAAAGATAAAACTTATACCCAAAGCGAACTCAGAAAGGATAACATGAAAAGACAACCTTGCTAACTTTGTAACACCCCTGAGATTTGGAAGTCCTATATATAAGATATAATAAGCCTAAACCTCTTAACCCGGTTATAGCATTTTATACAATGGCTAGGTCCAAAAAGTTAAAAAGGTCAAGTATGCTAAGGCTAGAGTAGTTCTAGTATAGGACCCTAAGGATGCGGGGTGTCACAGTTGGTATCAAGGCCAATCACCAGCCGAAAGTATGAGATGAGTCTCGACTGAGCTAGGGTCATACAGCGGGTAGAGCGCGACTCCCCAGCTAACGACTCTTGCGGGTGAAGCACGACTCCCCACAAAATTGTCTAAGGTTAGCAAAACAAGTCTCACATCGCCTACTGCTTGTAAGTGTGCTTGAGTCTGATGAGGACGTTAGGGTTTAAAAAGGGGAAAAGAATATAGCACCCCTAGGATTTGGAATAGTCATATATATGAGATATAATACGGCTAAACCTCTTAACCTGGCTATAGCATTTTAAGCCGTGGCTAAATCCAAAAGATTAAAAGGGTTAAGCATGTTAGGACTAAAGTAGTTCTAGGATGGATGACCCCCTAGGAAACTGGGCACCACAAACCTTCTCCTTCTACTTTGCCTAGAACAGAGGGAGTGAACCAGAGTGCAAAGAAAAATTGAAACTTGAACAATGCACATGACAATAATAACTATCTAGTGCTTTTAGAACTTTGAGCATCATCATTTTGTGAAAGTGCTGCGGATGTCGCACCCATTTTTTAACAACTAAGGTTAAGCAAAAATAGCTCCATATAAAAGACTTCTATAAAAGTGATGTAAGTTATATTTATCTGTTTGAGGGTAAATCTACTGCTGATCCTATGCATCCCTCAATGTTGCAATAGTAGAAGAGAATTATGCGCATCCTAGTGACAGGTTACCATCTCAATCATCGCCCAGGGGAGAGGAATTAATAGCACATGAAGAATGGCGAAACAATGGATAGATTGAAGGGAAGGAAAGAAGATTATACCCTAGCCGCGAGCCTTGAGCTCAGCGAGGCGGCGGGAGAGGTCGTCCTCGTCGACCTTCTCCTTCTCCTTGGCGGGAAGGGCGTGGGCAGCGGGCTGCGGCAGGCCGACGGAGACCTCGAGGCCGTAATCGTCGGCGACCTGCTGCATGAGGCTGTTGACCTCGCCCTCGGGGGTGGAGAGGCTGGTGGAGCCGGCCATGGCGCCCTCCATGAACTCGGCCTGCACCTCCATGTTGACGAACTGGCGCTCGAACTGGTCCATGGTCTCGGACATCTTCTGGAGGTTTCCGGAGGCGAGGGCGGAGTCGAGGGACTTGACGATGGAGCCCATGGACTTGCCGATGGCCTGCATCTTGGCCTGGGTGTCGAGGCGGGCGACGACGGCGTCGAGGCGCGAGGCGAGGCGGAGGTAGTTCATCTGCTCGGTGCGCTTGCGGATGGCGTTCTCGGCGTAGATGCGGGCGCCGTCCATGTTCGCCTTCTCCATCGCCTTCTTCACCTTGAGCTTCTCCGCCTTCTCCTCCTTCTCGCACTTGCGCGCCTGGCGCTGGAGGCTCTTCGAGGTGAACTTGAGCTCCATGATCTGGTTCATCAGCTTCTCCGTGTTCCCCATGGCTTAGACGACAGACGACGACGACGACCGAAGGGGGCTAGGGTTAGGGTTTCGGGGAAAGGGGCGGAAGAGGGCGTAGTGTTTATGAGGGATCGGGAACGAAATTAGGGTTAGGGTTTCCGGGAAGGAGAGGGGATGGATCGAGGAGAGAGCGAAGAGATGGGAAAAGGGCACCAGGCGAAATAAGGGGAAAGAAAAAAAGGAAAAAGAAAAAAAAAAAAAAATGGGGGGAGAGTCGTCGTAGACGCGTAGCGAACAATCGACGCGCTTATGCCGTCGCGGTTGGGTCAATTGCATCAAAACCTGAACACGAAGTTTTTCCGGATTATAAGAGATTGTTTGGCCTAGATTTTTAAAAAATAATTTTAGGGTCTTTTTTTTATTTCTAGCTCTATGCAAGCATATTAAATTACTATGAATATACTTTTCTAAAAGTTAAATCAGCTAATATATTTTTCTCAAATATATTATAAGTTGAAATCTGTTTATACTGTTATAATCTACTAGTAAAATTTATTTAACATTGAGTAAAGTTGAACTAAATAATTTAATCATAGTTCGCTAATGTGCAAAATGACCATTTTGCTCCTTACATTTATAAAAAAAGAAAAAAAAAAGAGAAAGAAATAGAAAAACAGAGCTCGAGAGAATTACGATTTCATGAAAAAGTAGCAGAGGTTTTGAATAGTGGAGGCTCAGCAAGGGTGAGCATGCTTCCCGTCGCCTCTTCCACCTCCGTCGAAGCCAAAGCCGAGAAAGGAGCGATCAACGGAGATTGAGAAAGAGAAAGAGAGGAGAAATAGAGAAGGTGGAGAGAATAAAGGGAAAGAAAAGATTAATTCAGTATGTGGAGGATCGTATTTGTAAAGGTAATATTGTCAGTTCATGTATTAATAGTTAAAAATAATAAGAAAAAAGGATATCTAAACTAGACTGAATTAATCTTTTCTTTCCCTTTATTCTCTCCACCTTCTCTATTTCTCCTCTCTTTCTCTTTCTCAATCTCCGTTGATCGCTCCTTTCTCGGCTTTGGCTTCGACGGAGGTGGAAGAGGCGACGGGAAGCATGCTCACCCTTGCTGAGCCTCCACTATTCAAAACCTCTGCTACTTTTTCATGAAATCGTAATTCTCTCGAGCTCTGTTTTTCTATTTCTTTCTCTTTNTGATCATTGCATTTGAGAAGGTACTTCCTTATTTGGTACAGAACCTGGCAAATGTGGTGCTTGTTGCTTCTATGCATTTTTATTTGTACTTTGTTAACTATGTAATGCTTTATTTAGAATCTATGAGGTGAAATTTAAAGTTATTGTCTTTTATCTACTTTACATGGTTTTTACCTATTTTGCCAGTTTTGAAGTACTTGAAAATTACCGTTTGTCTGGTATTTGGATGTGTGTGTGTGTGTGTGTGTGTGTATAGCTAGACCCCTATAATATCTATAGTACCAGGGTTCCGGTGCAGGAGTCTAGACTCCTATAATATCTATAGTACCGAAGTTCCGGTGCTTTAGTCTTGTTTTCAACCTTAGAATGTTCAAATCAAAATTCCACACCGTTAGAACTGATCTGGGGTATTTGAAGTTTTTAGGAATAATATTTTATATTTTTTCGACATAGTTTACTTTATGATCAAACCATTTCAAAATTGTTAATTTTCAATGGCTACTATGGCAAGTTCGTAGTTTAACGATGTTAAAGAATCTAAATTTATTCAAATTTTGATACAAAATTTTTTAAACTATCTAGATTAATGTCAGCATCCTTGATCTTGAATTCAAAAATTCTATCCTCAAAGTTTAAAGATTGTTCAATTTCTACCATTCATGTCAAAATGAAAGGTGGAAATTTTATTTCTAAGAACTTCATATACCCTAGATCATATTTAATAGTGTGGATTGTTGATTTAAACACCTTAAGATCGAAAACAAGACTATAGTACCGGAACTCCGGTACTATAGATAGTATAGTAGCCTCGTTCTATATATATTTATATATGTATATATGTATGTATGTATGTGTATATATGTATGAGTCCCGCCTTGGTTCTTTTAAAAGCATCAAGCACTTGGTGCTTGTAAGTTTTCCGCCATTAGATCTACCTCTTCTACCATTTCCACTTGTTAAATCATACTATTCAACCAACCACCCACTCAACCCTAAGGGACCACTATTATCCTAATTGCACATCCTTTAATCCAAGGGTCAAAAACCTACAAGCACCAATGACTTGGTACTTTTAAAAGCATAGGAGTTCAATTCATATATGTATATATTTTTCTAGGTAAAAGTAGTTTGTTAGTATTGTGTACATATGTGAGATGGTTGCCATGCATGATTCCATGTGCCCATTCAGTTATTCCGAAGCTTGTCTACCATCTGGAAAATTTCAGTTGTCATGTAGAAGTTATCATGAATATTGAAACATTGGTGTAGTTATTATAATCAAGCTTACAATAAGGGTGCGTTTGGTTCGCATTATAAAAGATTACTAGGAATAAAAGATATCCGAGAATCTTATTACTATTCATCCTATTACTAAGAATGTGGAATTCCTGTGTTTGGTTCACACAGTAATATTAATTAGCCATGTTATTTAATATTACAAAAATTATACAATTAGTTAATTAATTAATTTAATTACTTTTAGATAATGTTACCAAAAGTTTCAACATCTTTTTAGAAAAAAGGGAGAGAGAGTATAAGTTAGAGAGAGAGAGCATAATTAAAAAAATAGAAAGAAAAATATAGTCGAAATTAGAGGGAGTGAGAGAGTTGAAATTTTAGAAAGAGAGAGAGAGAAAGCTTAGTTTAGAGAGAGAAAAAAAGTTGAATTTTAGAGAAAAAAATAAGTTTAGAGAGAGATATAAGGTTAGAGTGTAAAGAAAAATAATATCAATTAGCCGGCGGGTAGGAAGAAAGAAAGAGATTAGACATATTATGATTACCCCAATCCATTAATATGAGGATACTCACCCTCCCTCAAAGGAATGAGATTAGTACTTTAGGGTGAATCTTATTCCCAAGTGAATCCAATATTACCAACTAGATTACTTAGTGCGTTTAGCCAAACACCGTCATATTTTTTTATTCCCATTGGATTACTAGGAATCTTTAAAAGATAGCGCGAACCAAACGCACTCTAAGGTTAATTTGAAATTACTGGGAAACAGTGCCCCTAAGTTGTAATACTATTTTAGTTGGATAATTGCTTGAATACAAGCCTTTTATCTTTTTACGCCAGCGGCTAGAATCTTCACATAATATAGTGTGCACATCTACCTAACTCATAGGTGGTTATTGATGTGAGATGTGTCATGATTCTCACAGCATATAAGCAGTTGTTGTGTGAAGATGTTAGCATTAGCACTAGTAAGCAGGTGTAAAATTTGCTTAACAAGAAATATGGTGGTGATTCAGTTGTCACCTCTTGTTTTTTTTTCTTCTATTGTTCTTGTTCTTCCGTTCTATTATTTGCTTATGCTTGAAACTATCTGGTCAATTGCTATTAAGTTTACTCTTGGCTATGATAAAGTTCCTTGTTAATCATTCTATTGTTGGATGTAATAATGCAGAACCGTCAGAATTATTCTCAGTTGCCCGGTAACCTCAAAGTTCCTTCAGCAAGGACATTGCCTGCACGACCAGCCGGGAGAGGCAGAGGAAGAGGAAATACGAGGCTTGTGGCAAAAGATACCAAAACAGAAACAACTCCTGTTAAAGAGCGCGAGAATAGTATTCCTGAAGTATTCAAAGCCTTTTCAACTCGTTTTGTTCGACTTAATGGCATCCTCTTCACGAGGACAAGGTATCAGTTAATTATCTTCCTTTCCTTTATTAACATAAGCCTGCCTGCAAGGTCATATGTCAACATACGTAGCCCTACAAAATCTGAATTTGCTTAGATACTCCTCTAACAAAGAGAACTTTTTCTTTGGAGGAAAAATACCCCTAGCCTAACATTCATTTTATGATGAAATTGATTGATGAAGTTCTTTAGAGGATGAGCATTTTTAAAGAATATGGGCATGTATGTCAATGGCATGTATGTATATTAGTAAGTAATTTTGCAGGGGTATATATTTGTGAATATTTTTTTTATTTTCATATATTCATATTAGAGCATTTTTTTAAATGTGAATTAACAGCTTGGAGACATTTGGAGAGATATTCGCCTCAGTAGTCATTGACCTGCAAGAGCTCCTTTCTTCTGGTCCTGAAGAGGATCTTAATTTTGGTTCAGATGCTGCTGAAAATGCCCTTCTTATCGTGAGGCTTATCGCCATCCTCATCTTCACAGTCCATAATGTGAAGAGGGAGTCGGAAAGCCAGTCATATGCTGAGATTTTGCAGCGCACAGTGCTTCTTCAGAATGCATTTACAGCTGCCTTTGAGTTTGTTGGACACATTCTTAAAAGATGTATGCAGCTGCATGATGCTGCATCGAGCTTCTACTTGCCGGCCCTTCTGGTCTTCATTGAATGGCTTGCATGTCATCCGGATATCGCAGCCAGCTCTGATAACACCGAGGAAAAACAATCTAATGCAAGATCATTTTTTTGGAATCAATGCTTATCCTTTATGAACAAGCTTATTCTCACCGGCCTCGCTTCTATTGATATTGATGAGGATGAGACTTGCTTCTCTGACATGAGTAGGTATGATGAGGGTGAAACTGATAATAGGCTTGCATTGTGGGAGGACTTTGAATTGAGAGGATTCTTGCCCTTAAGGCCGGCTCAACTTATTTTGGACTTTTCAAGGAAGCATGCATTTGGGAGTGATGCAAGCACAAGGGAAAAAGGAGCCCGTGTTCAGAGGATTCTGGCGGCTGGTAGGGCTCTTATGAATGTAGTTCAAGTTGATCAAAAGAGGATATACTTTGATCCCCACTCGAAGAAGTTCATAATGGGTGTGGAACCTCCAATTTATGAAGAAGTTTCAGAGTCAGTTGTTACTAAACAAGGGAGTGAACTTGAGGGCACCATCGACCTTGGGGCAAAACAGTCAAAGAGTCAGTTGCTTTTTGAAGGAGAGGAAGATGAGGAAGTTATTGTTTTCAAACCTACAGTTGCTGAAAAGCTCGATAGTGTAGCTACTTCCATAATACCTCCTAATGAATTTGTACAGCCTGTCCAAATGTCTAATGCTGGTTGGCCAATGTTCAGTACTCCATTTTCTGCTCCTCTGAACAATGTTCAGATGCCAGCTATTTCAAATATCAGTTCTTATATGAACACCACCGAAGCAAATATCTCCCAACTTCCTCCACGTTACGTCAGTCCGGATCATCCTAAATGGTTAATCGAGCAACGGGTTTCCTTATCTGATGAACTGAAGAACTTGAACATCATTGGTGATGGACACTTGGCCGAACAAAAGTTACAGAGAGGCTTGAGTGGGCTTCACCAGCCTCTTGGGTTTGCACCTCAAGTTTCTGCTATGGCTAGTGGGCCTACTTCCGCTATGTTAACTAATCAGATTAAAGCTTCTGAACTGGCTATATCATCTATGCTCGATACTGTGGTGCCGTCAGGTATAACCACTGATAAGTTTGCAGCCGCACTGCCAACACCACCTAGGAAAAATCCTGTCAGCCGTCCCGTTAGGCACAATGGGCCACCTCCGGGGTTCAGCCCTGTTCCGTCGAAACAACATGAGAATCCCATTTCAAATTCAGTTACGAAGGATCCATACCCTCAAATCGATGACTATAGATGGCTGGATGGGTATCAACCATCATCAGCTAAAGGCATGGGGATAGAGAACCCAATCAACCATGTTTCATATATGTATCCAACTGTTACTGCTACTAGTAGTAATGCCTATAGCGGCTCTATCAGCTTCCCTTTTCCTGGGAAGCAGGTCTCTGCTGTTCAGACTGAGGCAGTAGATGAGAAACAGTGGCAAGATTTCAAGCTTTTCGAGCAGATGAAACCATATGCAGAACATCAGCTTCAGCAAATGAATCCACAACACGCTCTGCTGCCGGAGCAGCAGCCAGGGCAATCTCTGTGGTCGGGGAGGTACTTTGTGTGAGATACTGTATCAAGAAGATTACAGGTAACGGTCTCATCTTTTAGATGTAACAACAAATCAGATTAGGGCATCTCTGACGCTATTTATTTTGTGCATCTGTTTTTGCTCTTTTCTTTTTGAGCTACAATCAGTTTTATCTGTATTTGCAAGTATAAATATAGAGTTTGACTGACTTTACTTTCCTTCGATCATAGTTGCTGGAAATCTGTTTCAGTAAGCTGGCCTGCAGTATGGTGCCTATGGAATTTCGCCCCCAACCTTAGCAGCCCTTTAAATACTGTCAAGTTTCTTTTGGAGCATGGATGGTCTATGGGAGCATTGCAAGTGCTACCATCATATTCAGTAAGTCTTGATGCATTAACTATCCTACTATCACTTATCATGATATGGCTGTTGGCCTGCATGTGAACAATATCTCATGCTCATATTTTAAAATCAATATACATATTTACTTACCATATTCTGAATTCAGCAATAAACTTTCCAATTCTAGTAAATGTTTAATCAAATTCAATACCTGTGTATGTAATATCTGGAATTGACAGTTGAAATTAGATGATTAAAAAAGACCACAAGCATAGAAGATACATAATTTAAATAATCATTTTTATGGTCTAGGGTCAATCACTCCTTCAGGATAGATCATCTCTAATACATTCCAACGTGAAAACTTCATTCTAATGCATTCTGATGCTTTCCATTGCATCATACACTCTAACAAAGACATTTATCCTTTTTAGCATGTGCTTTCTTTTCTCTCAACATTCTGCTGTTGATCTACATTGTTTTGTTATAGCATGTCTTGAAGGAAGTCTAGTATTAGTAGAACAAATTATGAAATACTTCCCAAGTATATCAATTCAATCGGATTTGTGCGAAATCAACTTCGTACAGTTTGGTGTTAGGTTGCAAATTATTTTGCTTGATGAAAATAACTAGAATGCTTTTTTCCCTTTTTGATAGATTTAGAGGTGTATGGTGTACTTTCTCCCAAATCATAAATGTCGTGGTAAGCTGTGAAGTGCAATAGGTTAATGACATGTTTTCAAGGTAAAATATGTTAAAGGCCGCGATTTAGTCCATTAATGGAAGTATAGATCCTCGATATCTATCTAGAAATCTTGTACTCATTACAACTTATGCTTTACAGGGTGTGACAAGGACTCCCCGACTTGAAGGGCGGAAGGGATCTACTGGGGGGGTTTTGATGGCGGCGAATCTCTTACAACATGTTCACTTTAGTGCTCTACTCTAGAGGCTTATCCTGAATGAAGCTTAAATGGTGGTTTGCGTCGCGCCCAACTTGAACCGTAGAGATGCTTTCCATCTTATGCTTCACTTCATCTCTCCATTAGGATGCGTCTATCTGTGATCGGTATATCTAAAGGTGGAATTGGTGCTGCTCGGGAAAAATTCAGTGTATCGGAGGAGTGGAAAGAGGATGATTAGCGTGATGATGGTTATTATGGCGGCGAAAAGGCATTTCATTTGCTAGCTATATATTTTCATCAAGCATTAGTATGTCATGACCAATCATGTGATACCCTTAGGCTAACCTTGTTCGATATGTGATTGGTCTCGTTGCATATCGCGTTTTCCTGTCGTTTCGATTGGTTGAAGTGTCTGTCGGTAAAATAGTTTGCATTAGTGTCTTGCTGTCTTGCTGTCTATAATAATGTGCTACCGTACACCTCGAATAATTGTGTGCTTAATAACACTACGGAGTGGTTTCAGATTGTCTATTTTATGCATTTAATTGTTATATTTTCTTTCAAAAAAAAATTTACAGTTGGTAGAGTATTTCTAGAATAATTTGATCCTTATTTTTATCAAACTAGCGTTACGCATGGGTGCTTGAGCATTGCTTACAGAAGTAAACAAGATTTACCGTCGAGGCGTTTCCATTTTGCTGAGTTGATGATGTCTCTGGAAATAGTGCTCGTGAGGATTTGGCCCACTGGATATTTGGTTTGAATGCGGCAAGCTACACGGTAATGCTATCCAACACATCTTTGTCAGAGGCGGCGGAGATTCGCAATCAAGTGCGCAAAAAATTATGTCTACTGCCGAATTTCCGAATGCACAGGTATTTAACATACATAATCTGGGATGTTTTGGTCTGATTTCTGATTTCAATTGAAGATTTGTAATACATTGCGCTTCAAATTTGATGTTGTATAGAATTAGTTGTTCGTTTTAAGGCTACTCGATCAAAGGACAAGATTATCAGCTGCGTGTCGGTCGACAATTTGGAGGAGATTCTGGTGTCAGAGTTAACTTATCCGGTTTTTTAGTGCAATAGTCTTTTCCTAAAATTTTATTCTAAAAATAGACATGTTAAACTTTTATTTATAAATATGGTCCTATAAAAGCGGTGAATCATTCACCGCTTTCTTTCTTTTTTTTACTTCTTTTTATATTTCTACGATGATAAAAGCGGTAAATGTTTTACCGTTTTTATTATTTTTCTACTCCTAAAAAAGAATTATGAATGCGGTGAATCATTCACCGAATTTAAAAATCTATTTTTATAATTATTTTTTAAAAAATATATTTTTATAATTATAAAAATTGATAGAATTATTTATAAAAAAAATTCAACTTATCAGTATAAAGACTTCTGACCCAACTCACTTTAGCAGATTGTATGGCTGGGTAAAGTTGTTAATACCAATCCGACGTACAGCTGTTTTTTTTTTTTTTTTTTTTTTTTTTTTTTTTTTTTTTTTTAAGAGAAAGGTGCATGCTAGCTACTCCGTTTATTTTTTTAAAAAATAAACTTAGCTGAAAATATGAATCAACTAAAATTCAAACTTGAAACTAACAAGTTCTTTGCCACTTACGCCAGGAACAGTCGGTATCGACATACAGCTGTTAATATGATTTTTGTTAACTAGCCAAATAGGTACGGCATTTGCGCCAAAATGCGAACAAAATTGACCCACAAAACATCCTCTTAAAACAGTTTGCCACGGTTCGCAACACAATGGGCGTTTATCAACAACACTTTTTTGAGCGCCATGCAACCATGCAACGAAGAGTAGGCATGGTTCATCTTTTATGCCTATCGTGAATCGACGAAGAAACGCAGCGACCTATTTCCGCGGTTTCTTCAACGAGCGTTCGATGCTCTTTTCTTCGACGGGTTCTTCTTCGCCACCTTTGTGATTTTTTCGGTTACCTCTGTTGCTGCCTGCCTTACGCTGTTGTTGGATTGTGTTTGCTGCTTCCTAACACCTTTCGAAGCTCGCCTGCTACCTTTCGGTTCGAAGTTTTCATCAATTTCCTCCTCATTACCCAACGAGCCTTCGGACTCCTCGTCGCCATTTCTCCTTGTTCTTCTAGATCTATTACCAGGCGGAAGCTCTTCAGATTGGGCCCCAGTAAGATTCTGCAACTCCGGCACATAAGCCGTAGTCTGCGCCAACACGGAGAGTTGTTAGATAGACAAAGTAAGCTACGTTTCGATGCATGAGGCTCTCTATGTGGCAACTTTTTTTCAAAACGACCCTATAAAATTTTCTAATTGAATTAAATAATCCTATGAATTAATTTTTTTTTGGCAAACTAACCCTCCTTTTGCCATATAGGAGCCGAAATTCTCTTAAAAACAGTAAACGATTCACCGCCTTACTAATTTCCCATAAAAACGGTGAATTATTCACACCATCTTTCGCTTATTTACAGTTTCTTTCTACATCCCATATATAATCCTAACAATCATATAAAAATTTCAATCAACAACCTGAGAATCTTAATAATATATCCATATAATCCTAACAATCAAATAAAAATTCTAATAATTCATGTGTAACCCTGACAATCTCACTTTTTCCTATTTCCCATATAATCCACGTACAATTCTGAAAATATCACTTTTTTCTATTTTCCATATAATCCACGTACAATTCTAACAATTTCACTTTTTTCCTCTTTCTCATATATAATCCTCACCGTTTAGAAAATTATGAAGACGGTGAATCGTTTACCATCATAATGAATACGGTGAACAGACCCGGAGGACTTTTAGAATGCGGTGAATGATTCACCGCCTTTTGAGAAAAAATCCTATGTGGCTCCTACGTGAGTTAGTTTGCCAAATGTAAATTTGGTAGGGTTATTTCGTAAATTATAAAATTTTAAAGAGTTATTTTGTAAAAAAAGTCCCTATGTGGCATGACTTACCCTGCCACCTGCTGTAATAAATTCGATTTTCTTCCCTGCAAGCAATGAGAATTATAATTAAACAGTCTCATAATGAAACTCGTGAATATCTCATCAATTAAAGGGTTGGGTGGATGTTTCCTGAACTATTCATCAGTTGATACATGTTGGCGAGAAAATTACAGGAACTATGAACAATCTATATGAGATTGAAGGATTCAATATAGTTCCAGAAATATTGGAACCCATTAACCAAGGCAACGAGATACGAACGACAGATAAAGCACCTAAACTGTATGAATTCTTTATGGTTAAAGTGGCAATTTTACATATCAAATTACCCATCCGTCACCGATTTGGTATTTTCTGAACACAGCTGGGATACCTTTTCGTTAGGTCCGGGTAACTTACGTTAAGTTATTCTAAGTTGATACTATTAATTATTCAAATTATTCTAAAAATTTACTACCATTTAATTATGTTTGCAACTCCTTTTAAAACTCCAAAAATGAAAGAAGATAAAATAACTACATAAGAATTCTTAAATTTAAATATATTTTTCAGCGATATATATCTATATTTGAGGCTCCAAGAACCGATGGCATAAGTTATCTTGAATGCATCATAGCACACTACGGTTAGTAATTGAAGCAGTTGAACCTGACCTATACGTATCTTAAACAGATGCAGGAGGAAACTTCAACAGGTTTGAACACATTGAACAGAAATGGCCACAATGAATCTACTATGTGCGATGCCGTGCATCAGATCTATTGCTTCAACATGTATACAATGGTGTATGAAAGAGAACCTTACCATTTACTTTTCCAGGCTTCTTTCCCCAGCGGAAGTGAAACAACCATTCAGCTGGAAAACGGCTGGAGTCAGCATCAACTTCAACAGCATATTCAATGACCTACAAATATCTCTTACATCATCTTGCCTCGAAAATCATAGACTGTTAAATCCACTTATATGGTGGTTTCCCAAATACTAAGAGACTGTCGAGTAATGAATGAGACCAATACCTCTTTGATGGATCGATGCAGCGCTTCACAGCTCTCCTTTGACAGGCTTGCAGCAAGTTGCAGGGGATGAATTCTCGCCTAGATAAAAGTGATGATAAAAGGCTCGATCTCATACTTGTTTTAGAACCAGGGTCTTTGTAGGGGTATTTATACAAATGAGGGTTATTTTGTCACTTGAAGGCTATACTTCAGGGTTTAATTCTAAGAAAGTAAACAACTGTTCAGACCATAATTATAGAGGGGGGGCACATAGGTAAAGAATTTCTTTTTTTTTTTGTGAGGTCATCATGCAAATCAAGGATTTATGTTCCTGTGTGCTGACACATTATGATACGAAAATATTTATTTTCTTTGATACTAATATATTATAATTGTTTATTATTTTTATCTGATGGCACCGTCGTATCGTGTCAATATCTTGTCGACACGGTATGGCACAGTGGGCACTACCTACTACCTAGGGATGTCAATGGGTACAGATACCCGAAATTTTATCCGAAGTTGCACCCGAACAGAGCGGATTTACCTGATGCTAAACGGATATGGTTTCAGATATGGACATCAAAAATAAAAACCCGACGGATATGGATTCGAATATAGATTTTGGCCGAACCCAACCTGAACCCGAATCCGATGCAAACCCAAATTTATTTTATATTATATATAATATGTATATAAAATTTTGATATTATATTTGAATTTGTATTTTAAAAATTTAAATTTAATGTAATATATTTTGAAATATTGAAAAGAGAAATAATTGTTTCAGGCTAGGATTTTCGGGTTCGGGTTTGGGTTTCGAATTTTTTGTCGGGTTCGGGTTTGGATATGGATTTTTAAAATCCGTCGGGTTCGGGTTTCGGGTTTGGAGTCGGGTTCGGGTTCGGGTTCGGGTTTTGGAAAATCCGCCCCGAATCCGACCCGTTGACATCCCTAGCACTACCTGTGTTGATGGATACTTAAATTCTTAATGCAAATGTATTCTTTTGAGGGGCATACACACAAATATTTATATTCGAGCATATAATGCAAAAATCCCTTCATTGTGGTGTGCCCATTCTACTGATCTTTCTGAAAGGGAATAAAGTAAGTAGAACTCTATGGAAGTAATGAGATATTGAAAGACAACAAAACAAATTTTATATGGCATATCATCATCAGGAACAAGAAGATTTTCAAAACTATCTGCACATGCCAAATGAGGAGGAAAGAGTACTTCAGTTCAGAAAATGCTAAACTACTAAAAGAATGTTACATTAAGAAGCATGCAAGAGAAGCTAACCTGATAAAGCACCTCATCCGCGAGCCAGTTACCAATGCCTGATATGTAACTCTGCATAGCAAAGTAAATTAAAACAAAAAAAAAAACTTGAAAGTTATATTCGGGTAGATAAAACAACATGCTGTCGTGCTTTTACCGGCCTGGGTGAGTAAGGAACATCTTCAAACTGATATATTTTGCTAGATACGAGCAATTTAGAAAGTAACATCACTGGGAATATTCGACGATAAATAGTGATAACTTGCCTCCCATTGGTCTGGTCAAATTCCTCAACCAGAAAATGAAGTTCACCAAATTAGTTTCCTCTAACCAGAGTGAAATTTTGCAATTATATAGTCAAACAATTGTATCGACAACTGATGAGACTGAATCTTCAATCATCGTGGATCTTCATAACAAGTGCCATTTATTTTGCTTCATAATCTGTATGAACCTAAATTAAAAGAATCATTCGATAAAACACTGAATCAAATTCACTATTTGCGATTAACAGTTTCTCGATGCTTTTCATTGCATAGAACGCATTCTTTTAACTCTTTTAGTTCTGCCTCCTTTATTGTATATCTACAGAAATCAAATTATTAAACATGTACTTGTACCAAAACAATCACTACACAAAACGCTTAGCATCTACTTGAAGAGTTCTTTAACAATATGTACCTAACCTGATCAAGTAGCAGAGCCTTTATAGCGATCTTCTTTTTGCTTAGAGAGTCTACAAATTCATTGACTTGCATAGGCTCAAACAGGGCATCTGGACCAAGCTCAGAAATCGGAGGGACAGACTCTGGCTGTAAATATATATATATATATATATATATATATATTAGTAAGACAATGAGAAAATTAGTTGGAATAATAGGAAAGCTTTAGATGGAAGTTGAATGTAGCGCACGAGGTAGATACATCTTCAAGGAAACGGACTTTTGCAAAACGTCTCTTATCAGTAAAGGAAAATTCTAAACCATCATCAAGCTGCAAAAGATGGTAAAAGGGAACAAGTTATATGAAAAGTCAAAAACATCAAATGCAGCCAAACTCAGAAGTAGTGAGTCAGGTAAACACATGGATTCATTCAATTAAACAGCTTCCTAGCAAGCAATCCAACTACATCTACATATTCTAGCACTGACAGACCCAAACATAGAAGATTTATAATTTTGAGAACATGCAAGAACTCTCGAGTACACGGATGACAAACGCGAAAAAAAAATCTAGTATAACCCACCTTCATAAGAAAGTATTGTTTAATTTAAATATTCAATAATAATATGGCTGCATGGTTTATTACATGTTTTTACACCCAAAACATGAGAAATATCTCAAGTAATTTGTAAGGGCCAAATCTACAAGTTGCTTGGCTTTTAAGAAAGTCTCCATGAGATATAGAATTAGGAGCAAATCAAGGTTTTACATGCATCTGTTGTTATGAAGGAATTTTTCGTTATCGGTTACAAAATTTGAATTCCTCTGACATTCCACCTTCCTGAATTCACCAAAAATCAATTTCTCCTCTGAGTTACTCATCGAGTTGAACTTTGTCTTGGTCTATTTACAATGATGCAAATCATCATAGCAAAGTCAACATATCGATGAATGGCTTGGCTAAAATCAGTTTTCCTTTGCAAGTCCGATCACCGACATAAGTAGAGGAATTTGACTTATACTACAATTTGTGTAAAAGTGATAGTGAAATAGTTAGTCTCGACACTAGGAAGAATTCACCTATGAAAGCATCAAAGGGCTCGCGTACGGAGCACGTATTGATGATTGATTACACTCCCACACTACGCCTTATTGCACTTGAGATATGTCAAAGAACATAAAACAGAAAGCATACTTGAACAAACACTTTGGAGTATTTAGAAGGCCATTCATCTGTTGAGCTGACTGCCGACCTGCAAACAACTGTCATATTTTCAGAGAACAGCTCCAGAAAAGGAGAGTATAAGAGAAAAAGATTGATCAATGAACAGAAAAGAACCACCTCTTGTACTTGGTTACCGGGACACCCTTAATGTGCATTTCGCCGGTCATCCCTAAACATACAGAAATAAAGGAGAAAAATGTGGGATTTCGCTTAATGCGTATGTATCCATTGATCAACAAAAGGGTAAAAATGTACAGGTTTTTATTATTGGCGCTTCATCAATTTTGATGTTTTTCGATTTAAATCATTTCAATCAATTAAATTGAGCATATTCATATTAAATTTGACAGTGATTCTGTCGAACTAACTATGTTGAACACTATTGACCTGATGGAACTATAGTTAACAGCTCATAGCCTACGAAACTCTTAATTTTAATGAGTGCCAAATCTATTTAGGAAAATACTTCAAATCAAAAAAATTGCATGAAGACCCCCTCAACTATAGGCTATTTTGACATTGCGCCCCGAAGCTTATCTCTTTACTCTATTTATTGTCACTCCCTCAACTTCCATTATTGAGCTATTTTAGTCAGATGAATTAGATATTTCGTTCGAACCAGTGGTTTCATTAGTTTTTGCTATCAAACAATTAACAAAAATCCATACTTTTTTTCAAGTAAAGAAGTACATAGAGCAGCAAAATTTCACAAAATTATTGATTTAAATGAGATTGCAGGCCCCGATGGAATTATTCGAACTTAAGGCATTCTGCTCTGATACCATATTAAATTAATGTTAAGCAATTATTTTTCTCCAAAAATTCAAGCTCTAGAAGAACAGTATTTTTAATGCAAAATAACTATTTTTCTCAAACTAAAGATTTTCTGCTCGAATACCATGTTAAAGTAATGTGACATAAACATTTCTCTCTAAAAGTTTAAGCTACAAGAGAACAGAGAATGGTGCTTTTAATTAATATTAGGTAAAAATGTGTAGAACATATCCAAACTATGAATCATTTGGAAACGGCTACCCAACCTTTCAAAAATTTAAAAATTCTCATATCCAATCTTTCAATTTGTTTGATTTTAATTAATCAGTGATACTTTCATTTCAAATTTAAAGTCAATTATTTAATATAATTAATTTATAGTTACGAGAATCGCATAAAATATATTAACTAAAGTCATGTTGCCGTTGACCGACTCAAATCAAAGAAATTAAAAAATTAAAATTTTGAAAGGTTAGGGCGCCTGTTTCAAAATGGTCGATAGTTCAGAAAATTTCGGTAAATTTTTAACATTAATATATTATCGGAGCTGGTTGCTTAAATTCCTCTTTTTACCTGTAGATAATATCTTTAAATCCAATCTCATTACTAACTCCAAAAAAAAATATATATTGAAGAAATTATTTAAAATCAGTGTAGAGCCTATGCTATACGGAGAGAAGATATCCTCACTCGCGCACGACTTTTCGACCCGGCCTTTGATAAAAATTATCCGTTGGGCATGACTTGCAGTGTCCCGCCTACGGGTAGCCACCCACTCACGCGCATTGAGTGTCCGCAGGCTAAACGCTGTTACATACACCGCTTCGCCAATCGATAAGCGCGCTGCATCTACAAGGTACAAGCAAGCCACATCAGACTCTCCTATATCTTTCGCATAGGCATCCAGTACTCACTCATCAAGTCGTCACGCAGCACCTCCGTCCTCACGAAGTGACACGAGGATTCGCACGCCTCCCCCCCCCACCCCCCCGACTTCTCTGACCTCTGCACTCACAAACATTAATACCGCTTGGCCGCCCATGCACTCCCGCGGTCACTGCCCACTAGAGTTGAGTTAGTATCCCGGCCTAGGCGTCTGAGGCGCCCCCTCCCCCCACGACCGCATAATACGTATTCACACTCCACAAGCACTCGAATGATTAAAGCGCACATACATATAAAGACCCCAAAAGTCAAAACACATAGCACCTCCTAATGCTGACTTCTGATAGCGATACGATAGCGGTCTCACCTCCCATACTAATCAAATACAAATAGAATAGGGGTGGAGGGGCAATTTCAGTGATACCTCTCCCAAAGTTTATAATATCATGGATACGCCTATAACGTTTAAAAATATCATATATGCCCTATAAATATAACAACAGTATCCACCAATATCCCTAACCGTTAGTTATATTACCTTCTACCATAGTTGTTAAATGGTTAAAGATGGGATTAAGAACTTTAAAATGACCTATTTATTACCCCTGCAACTATGCTCTTTAATAAAAATGAGTGGTGCTACTGGACAACCGCACTTAGGGTTGTACACTCCTACAACCAGCACTTACTTCGGCTCCAATTATCTTCCCATTAAAAAAAACACTTATCTGTGCTTGGCCCAATACCCCACACCCCACCAGTCCGATCCACAAAAGGTGTAGGATGTACCACCTTCAACCGGAGTCTCATCTAGACCTGTTTCCAATAAAATGTATGGAGACCCCTCAACTATTTCCGTTTTGAAACGGCTCCCTCACACTTTTTATTTTTAATTAACATCCGATTAACTTTTAGCTTTTTTAGCAAAATTAACTAAATTTTAGTGTTATGAATAAATAAAATTTTATCAAGGTTTTATGGATTTCACCAAAATCTAGTGGCTCCATTTCTATTTTAACTATGTAAAAAATTAAATAAAAATAAATGTTGCTAGCGATTTTTCGATCCTTTCTTTCAATCCTTGGAGCTTAAATTATTCCAATAATTTATCTACATTATAATGCATTAAACAACTGAAATATAATCATATTTACAGCTTTTTGAACAAACTCTCCTTTTTTTTTAAAATCGATAAAAAACCATGCATATTGATATAGTTACGTGTTTATTTTTGATTAAATAGGAAAACAATAAAATCTATAATTTCATTCAAAATTACTATACTGATTAAGCAAGTGAAATGCATACAGGTAACAAATTTTATCTGAACTTAAATTTTGAAGGGCCACAGCTCTAATGACAATGGCTGGAGTGGGATAGTTTCCAATTATAACGTACAAAGAAAATGACTCTCATCGTATTTCAAATTTAGTTATCAATTTGTGTCTATACCCAAATCGAACTGAAGCAAAACACCGAACAAAAACCAAAACAAAAATAATATAAAAACCAATACTATATATAAAATACAATTTTTATATATCATTTAAAATTAATTAATATTTATATACTTAAATAGTCAATTAGATTTCACAAAATTATCTTGACAATCACCTTTTATGTTTCTATTCATTGATCCAAGGAGCATAAAGCGGTACAAATGATATTTAAAATTTAACTCTATTTCAGATGATTTTAACGGATATTAAACTGTGAGGGCATTTGTGATAATTATTTAATATGTTGGAGAGTATTCGTGAAATTATCAATTTTAGAAAGGTATTTGATGAAATTAACAGATTCTAGAAGGGCATCTATAAAACTATCAATAGTTAAGAGGCAGTGCAGTGCAAGGGTAGAAATGATTTACACCATTATTCCGTTAGATTTAGAAGGGCATTCATGATATTTAGAATTTTGGAGGGCTATTGATGAATTTCAGTCTCCTATAGGGGACTCTATGAATTTTTTCGCCTTCTATATCCCTGTTCAGAAAGAGGTGAGTAGAGAGAGAGAGAGAGAGGGGGGGGCGGGGGTGTGGGATTAGGAGTGACCGGAAGTGGAAGGAGGGGAGGGGCGGGGAGTCGAGGCGGAGCCAGAGGTTCTTGCCCTGCGGCGGCGGCGGAGGATGGTGCGGCCGAGGAGGGAGGGCGACTGACGCCGACGCCGACGCCGACGACACCTTGGGGTCGTCGGCCACGCAGCACCCCACGATCCTCCTCCCCACGCAGTGCCGCTCCAGCGCCCGCCGGGCCGCCTCCACCTCCGGTAGCTCCGGCATCACCCTGGGAAAATATTCGGTCGGTTCCCACGGTCTTTAGTGCGGCGGCAGTACAACACGAAAAAATTGAGTGGAAGCGCTTCAAACGAGGGCTTTTTAGATAACATTTTATTTTAAAATATATCTCTTAAATTTTATTTACAAATATGGTCCTATAAAACAGTGAATCAAAAAACGTGAATCATTCACGCGTTTTAAAAGCGGTAAATTATTTACCGCTTTTTTTTTTTATATTTCTATGATGGTAAAAGCGATGAATGGTTCACCAATTTTTATTCTTTTTCTATTCATAAAAAGGAGTAATAAATGCTGAAAATCATTCACTGTATTTAGAGATATATTTTTATAATTATTTTTAAAAAATATTTTATATATTAATAAAAATTGATAGAATTATTTATAAAAAAAAATTCCTTCAACGACGCCTCCTTGGAGAGAGAGATTCTACAATATTTTCTATTAACACAACATTATTCATTATAGAGTTAGGTTATTATATTTTTATAGAAATAATTGCCTACATACCTCTCAAAACTTTTAAAATATCTTATTTATTTTTATTTTTTTCTTTTCAATATATCCTGCATATGATCCTCTATAGTTACCACCCATTAAATTAACTTAGATTAAACGTGAGTTAAATATCTATCACAGTTAAAAAAAAACTAAAATACCACTTTTATCCTTAACTTAAGGGCAAATAAAAAATATTGGTGATGGTAGAATGGTATATTTGAAAAGGCCAAAAAGCAAAATACTTTTTATGCCCTTAACTTAGGCTTCGTTTGGGATTGCGCGGAGCTTGCGTTATGTGCGGTAAGAAAGTACGTTGAAAAATGCTCTATTAGTTTCTGTACGTAATATTATATTCCGCATATCGCGATGAGTCCGTTACAATATATTTTCTACGGTCCCACCGGAGAACGCAGAAGCATATCTCTATATGCTTTTTCCTCAATTTCATTTTATCTAATAGCATTAGATATGCCTCGATACCAAACTAATCCTTAAGGGCAGGAGTATATTTGAAAGGGTAAAATAGTAATTTCATAGAGATAACAGAGTTCACTGTATGATAGGTTGGAATGTAAAAATGATATTTTCAATATTAGCCTTTTAAGAGGGATAAATCAGAAAGTTAGAGTTTCATAAGTATAGTTTTCTTTATAAATTTTCGATTGTTAGATCTACCTGTTTGACCATTTCCATCTATTAAATCATACTATTCAATCAACCACCCACTTAACCCTGTGAGACTGCTATCATCCTAACCGCACATTATTTCATCCAACGACCAAAAAATTATAAGTACAAACAGATCTATACTCATAAAGGTATAGTAGCTTTACTCTTTATCTATTAACAGCAAATCATATCTTTTCTTTTGAATAAAAAGTATAATAAAAATATTTTTTATTAATCATGATGGGACAGGTGATCCAAAAAGACCAATCTGATTGATTAGTGACGTCACATCCCCTTGTTGGGAGCCATTGATTTGTTATCATGCGATTATTTTGGCCGCAATACTAACCGTAATACTTGAAGGTATTGTTTAATTCAGGAATAAGCATAAATTGCTTATTCTTGAGATACCTGCACTTTCAAAAATAAGAAACAAAACTATTTTAGTGTTTGGATGGTTAAATTAGAACAGAGAGAATAAGAATAATTATAATTTTAATTAAATTTTTTATCTAATTAATTAGTTCGATTATTAGTTAAATTAATTTAATTAGTCAAACTATTAATTAGTTTATAAATATTAATTATTAGATAAACACATTAAATAATTAGTTTTTAATGAGCTAATTAACCATAACTAATAAATTAATTAATTACTTAACTATGTAAGTAATAGTTAATAACTTAAATATATTAGTTAGATTAATTAATAGGTTAATTCAATAATTAAAATTGTAATTAAGCTTGTTCCTGTTTTGAGAAATGGGAATAAGCTTGTTCTAGGAGGAAGGATGGAATAGCTAAATGAGAACAAGCTTTTTCCGAAGAGGACGATGGAACAGCTGTTCCACCCCTATTCCCCTTTATTCCTAATAATGGTGAATTACAATTTCTCTACATCAAAAATAATGTTTAGACACAACCAAAAAATGTAATTTTAAACAAAAATAAGCGTATCTTCCTAATAACTTTTTAAATGGATTTTTTTTTCCTTTACTAATGAATGATTTCACTACCACATATTATACTATTATAAAATAATAGAAATTCATATTGATTCATATTGAAAAGCTGCATAAAATCAAACAAAGTTGTAGCGCTATATACTATATTCAACAAAATAAGATACACTTAATTATAATTATTACATTTTCAACTGCATGTATCTCGAATTGTACTGTATTTACAATTACCTGAAACCAAATGGTCCCTTAGCTCAAAGAGTTGATACAACCTTTTTACTTTTAGAAAAGACTTTCCACTTTCATGATTCTAATATTTCAAAATAAGTTTCCGGGTGGGAAATATTTTTATACTAATAGATGTGGATTTATGAACATAATATTGTGATGTGATAATTGCATATGGTTTGTATATGTATGCGGTTGTATCTTGTACTTGTGCGATGCCTAGCAAATACAGAGGAGACTCTGTCCGCGTAAACAGTGGGTTTCCTATATTTGTGGCGTGTCGAGCATTCCCTGAGGTCAAGAATAAAAAAAAAAAAAAAAATTGGACACTTCCGCATCAATTCTTAACTTAAAAGGGACTTCGGGGCGTAACAAATTAAAGTTTTAGTTACGAGCAATATTACTAGCACTCTCCAAAGTGAAATATACATCTCACATCCTTCTCATCTAAGAGACTAAGATCCATCATTCTCTACTTGTCACATTAAATATATTTTTTTAACCAACAGTCATCTAGATTTTTATAAACTCTAGAATAAGGGGTGCGATATCTTTAACCCTTTTGAGGTATACAAGTAAAATTTTCTTTTAGTTACAAAAATTGATAACATAAGTGAGTTTATGCAGACCAAAAAAAACTATGGGTGTAAAATTTATATTTCCGAATAGAGTGTATGAGTTATATTACTTAGCTCTTAATTTTAAGGATGTAAGATTTACATTGTAAGAGTGTACAAGTAACATTTTCAAAATTTAAACCACAAAATGGTGAAGTGAAAATTTTTGTTTTTTGTTTTTTTTTTTTTTACTCTTAATTGGGCAAAGAAAAAGCACTTTTAACTTTTAAGCTGTTGGAGCGAAAAGCTGTTGCCTGTTTCCTTCCCCGCATCCGATCCCAGCTCCGCCGCCAAAAAGGCTAAAACCAAACCGAGCGCTCTCTTTCTCTCTCTCTCTCTCTCTCTCGTGCTCTCAAAAACCCTTTTCCTTTTCCTCTCCCACCTCCTCCTCCGCCTGTTCGAAACCCCTCCTCCTCCTCCTCCTCCTCCTCCTCCTCATATACGAAGGGGATCTCCACGGAGTTCGACCCCGCTCCACCCTCCTCTAGTAGGGCTCGGCCGCGGCGGACGAAACCCTAGCTCTCCCCTCCCTATGGATCGCCACCGCGGAGACCGCGCCGGCGACGGGCCGAGGCACTCCAAGGCGCCGTCCCGGTGGTCCTCATCCGGGAGCCCCACTAACCAGAGCCACCGGTACCCCCGCGGCGGCGGTGGCGGCGGAGGCAACGGAGGTGGAGTAGGCGAGGGTTTCTCCTCCTCCGGCCCCGGCGGCGGAGGCGGTGGAGGGCGGTACCATCCGTATCGGGGTCCGCAGGAGTACCCTCCCCCCGGCGGCGGCGGTGGAAGGTTCCGCGGCGGCGGCGGCGGCGGCGGCGGGCCCGGGGCAAGTCCGGGCGGCTTCGGTGCCCCCCCCATGCAGATGCCTGGTGCCAGGCATGGGTTTTCCGGTAGAGGGGGTTCTCCAGGTAGGTTGCTTTTCTTCTTTTTATTTGTTTAAATCTTTTATGATGTGATTTGATTTGAAACACTTAGGCTGATTTTGAATGTCAATTAAAAAATAAAATGAGTAAATTTGTTGGATTTAAATGTTTATTTGTTGTAAAGTTCTCTCTTTTATGTCAAATTTCCATGAGGATTGCTTGTACTTTAACCAGTTAGCGTTAACATGGTCTCATGATTGGTTTGGAATTTAATCAACCTTCTAGTTGTTATGCCAAAGCAAAGTGAGGCAAGAGAATGATTTAGTGTACAACCTCCAGGAGCCAACTTGGCTGTTAGAAACAATGTGCAATTATTTTGCATTGTAGCTCATTGTGATGTAGAAGAGACCTGCTAAGATTCCTCCAGATACGAAAAATGCCTAAGGAGAAAGATGATGCCTTTAATGTAGGGAAATTGTTTACGCAAGTCCAAGGAAGCATAGAAATATGTCATTACATTTTGTGTTTACAGGAAGAGAACTGTTCCATAGTTCTACAACTCGACAATCATGACAGTAAGATGGTAGTGAAACATCTCCTTGCATAAAAATGCCAACTTGAGCTACTGTTGTGTGCAAAATTTAGTCGATAGTGTTATGGCAGGCTTTATGTCGGTCCTTTTCTTGTAAAGGTATTTTAGAGATCTAGAATTATCAGATATATATTGAAGCTTTTTGAGTTCTTAAATTTCTCATTTTCCCTAACATCTTACAAGATAATTTGGTTTATGCCAAGGTACTTGTAACTTTGTAAGTGATATTGTTTCAACTTTTTATTGCGAAAAATTAAGTTTCGTGAGTATATTAAAATGAATTAAACTTTATGTATGCTATTTAATCACTTGTAGAAACTTGTTTATGTGTTACGTTTGAGCCTTTAGTCCGTATAAGCATATTTTAACTGTTGTTGTTTGTCGTCGTTACTCATAATTGTGGATGTTTTGCACAATGTTCAGATCATAATGATGGGAGCCACTTCGTTAAACTTTTTATTGGTTCAGTTCCAAGAACTGCAACTGAAGAAGAGGTGAGTAGTATCTTCTGTCTTCCCAAGTCCTTTTTCGTTTTCATCTTTACCTCAATTTTCTGTAGTGTTTATTTTCTCCCATTGTTCTTCCTATCAATAGATTGTAGTGTTATAGGTTTTTTTTTTTTTTGCTCGAGAGTTCTTGCTGAAATTTGGATATGGTCGAGGGTCAGCATATAGCTTGTCTTTTTCATTAATGTGGAAACTAAAGAGAAACATGTAAGGACGACAACGGATGTGGTGATAAAATAGGCTTCCTAATCAGTGAATGCAGGTAAAGAAGTAAGTTCTTGATGACAAAATTCACTCAAGAATAGTCAAGCGTTCCCCTTATCTTACTAGGCAGTAGGCACCGGATCTTAATGGGCAGTGTATGTTCCATTATCTTGACGACATTCGCTGATTCCTTGTGGTAGCTTTCTTGAGATAATAATGTGAAAGTTCCCCCCCATGCCATCAGCTATTACTTTTATGATCTAAATGCTTGGGTTTACTAAGGTTTGCATGTGCTGACTATCTGAAGTCTGAAAGTAACTATATGTTCAATAATCCATTTGCTCGTTTGGCACCTAATTATCTCAAGAAAAATCTGTAAGAGTTTATGGTACGAAACTCAATCCTTGTATAGCTCTCATGGGTCTTATTCCTGAGTTTACATATAAATGCAAACACAAGCTTGAGAGTTCATTTAAACTTAGAATGTCCACAAAAGACAATTGGGAGTCAACATGGAAAATGATAATTATGCAGCTTCAATATCCTGAGACAACTAGGTTTGTTTAAGCTGAAAAGCTTCATGTTTGAAAGATATGACATGTTAACTTCAAAAATAAGAAATTGTAGATTGAAAGCGAGTTCGAATAACTTTGGAAAACTAATTGTATTAGCATGCAAGAGAAATGTCAACTTGTGATTGAATCTGAAATTATTACCTGAAGGAGATTCAAGTTTTGAGAAGAAGAGGATGATTACTCACAGGGGATTAGAGTATTTACTCCATGCGGACAAACTAGAAGTCCTTAAAAGGATTCATTTATTCTCCTTTCCCGTTATTTTGTTCTTCTTTACTGATTCATATCTGGTTATGATTGCTCTTCTTTAGTAAATTTTAGTCAAATGCCACAATTAGTTTATTAGAACAAAGCCATTACATATTTACTTGTCCAATTTTACTACAATTATTGCTAGTGCCGAAGTTCATCTTCAACTAGATTTTTTTTTTTTTTAAGTACAAATCTGAATAGAAGTGTTTGTGCATACTTTGGACATTATGATAAAAACTTGCCAACTAACTTGAGTGGTAGCATTCTAACTTTAGTCGGTCTATAATCAAAATTGAGGCTGGTCATTTGAGGATGAACTTCTTATACTGAAAGGTATTATCTTTATATTATTCTCTTTTTGTGCCTATAGGAATTTCAACGGGTTGGTTCTTAATTGCATTAGCCTAAATTGTAATAACTGTGGTATATAAAACAACTATAAACAGCAGTTGGATCTACAGATTTGTTGGCAACTTCCTCTTATGCCAGCATATGCTTTGGTGTGGATCGTGAGGCCATTTTCAGAGACTTTGGTAGCCACTTATAAAGTCTTTCATGAGACTTGTCAAATTAAAGTTGTGTTGCAGCTAACCATTATTGTTGGAAAAGGTTTGTGTGATGGATAAAATTATCGTAATGATGATGACTAGGATGATCATGAGTTCAACATCAATGAAGGCTCTACAAAGGATATACAATCTAACATGATAGTGCTTCAAGTCCAACTATCTATACAAGAAGATATATATAATGATGACGACAAGGATGATCATGAGTTCAACATCAATGGAGGCTCTATAAAGGATATATAATTAACATGATAGTGCTTCGAGTGCAACTATCTGTACAAGAAGATATATATGAGGGAGGGAGAGAGGGAGGGAGATGCATAGGATTTACTATGTGGTGGTGGTGGTACTATTATGGATCGAAGAGCTAACAAATTGATAGTATAGAGAGAGAGCTTCATAATGATGACCAGAAGGATGATCATGATTTCAACATCAATGAAGGCTTTATAAAGGTTATACAATTAACATGATAGTGCTTCGAGTGCAACTATCTGTACAAGAAGATATATATGAAGGAGGGAGAGAGGGAGGGATGGAGGGAGATGCATAGGATTTACTATGGTGGTGGTATAAATTTTAGAGAGAGAGAGAACTGAATCTCTTTCTCTCTCTCTATATATACATACACACACACACACATACATACATACATATATATGCCTGTTTGAATTTTGTAATATGTCAAATGATTGCTTTAAACATCTATTATTGTACGCTTGACCTTTTATTCATACTTTTTCAATCATTTCATTTAGCAATTGCAAAATCCTGCTATTTTCTTATCTTGTTATTTTTTTAATAAGACCTTGAAGAAGTTCATTGATATCTATTGATTATGACCCAAGCTTTCTGTTCTCGGTTCTCATCTTGTTTATTGTGTGCTTGACTTATCACAGCAGATTTTATGGATTGTGTCATGTAATAAGTGCCACTAAAATATACTTTTCAGATTCGGCCCTTGTTTGAGGAACATGGTGATGTTATTGAAGTGGCTTTAATCAAAGATAAGAAGACCGGACAGCAACAAGGTATGTTATAAATGTTTTTCGTATTCCGTTGTGTCATCTATTCTCTCTCTTTTCAGGTCAGTTGAGGGATGACAGGAGCTATAAGGTTACATCTCCTCTCATTAGGTTTTGGAACAATTGTCATCAGTTGTAGATTTTTCTTCCTGTTAATCCAGTGGAAGACCTGATCATGGAAAGGTTGAAAGTTGACTGATCGTAGCACTTAAATCAAGATCACTCTATTACTAGTCATTGCTGCTGGGCTTTCACCAGCATCAAGCAAGTTGATAACATTGGGTTAGATACATTAAGTTTTCTAGAATTCATATTTGATAGTGTTTGGTCCTCCGCATTAGCATGTGACTAAAAGCGGATATCATGTTTCTGCAAAATGCTGAACACTGGAGTAGAAACTTGATGAGATTGTTTATCTCATAATTACATCTTTATGGTCAAGAGATTTCATTTCATTCTCTCAATGGCTTGAGATTTCATGATTGCTCTTGTTAATGTTGGATGATTTTGAATGGTCTTCAGTTCTTGATCTCACATGGTATGGCACTTCCTTTTGCTGAACTGTATGTTCTTTGTATATCTGGATGCCAGTTTTCTATATGGATGTTTTAAGGCATTCCTTTGTTGAAAGGTTGGAAACCATTTGGATTACATGCTCATGCATGAGCTGCTCTCCCGTTGTGTTTCTACCCTTTACTGCCTTGTGTTTGCCTCTTCTTGGCGTAGTCATGGATATTTTGTGCGCAGTGAATGTGGTATTAATCTCGTTGGGTTTTGTGTGAATGGATTTGCGAGTCTGTGGTGTTTTACTTCATGGACTGGACGAGAATGGAGGACTTGCGTGCTTGATCCATTATCGAATTAATCTATAGATGATGTGTTTTCTGTGCTTATGTGGTGTTGGATGAGACTTCCATTTAAACGCTGTATTCATTATATAACTTTTTGTTGAATGTGGTGTCTGGTAAGTGCTAACATTTAAACCCTAGGTGCTAACATTTCCTATTCTCTGTGAGACATCTGAAAATGAGCCCATTCGTTTTAGTTGGTTTTTTGTTGCCCAAATCATATGCAGTTCAATAGAACTGTCATTAGCACTTGAACTTCTAATTGGGGTTGGTGTATGACGAATTTCTTAGTTGTATAATACTTCAAGATAGTGACGGCATGATGTTACTCTATTGTGTCTTTCTTGTGTGATGTGGAAATGCTCTTTTTGGATGAGAATTCAATTTAAATGGCCGTATTCAGTGCAGAACTTTTTGTTGAATGTTGTGTCTGGGAAGTGCTAACATTTCTTTTTCTTGGTTGAGACATCTGAAAATGAGCCCATTTGTTGGAGTTGAGATTTGTTGCCTAAATCATATGCAGTTCAACAGAACTGTAATTAGCACTTCTAATCTTGGTTGATGTATGACTAATTTCTTAGTTGTTTAACACTTAAAGATGGTGATGGCATGATGTTACTCTAATAGTGTTGGATATTTGTGTGATGTGGAAATGCTCAAATGTGTTACACATCTTTGACTTTCAACTTTAACTTTTCAGGCTTCTTTTAGTGAAAGGTGGGTAGTGATTAACTTGTGAATCTTCTGCTGTTTGATAATGGATGTCTTAGTTCAAGTTTAGATAATGTTATTGTGCTTACTTTTGTGAGAATTGAGAATGATATTGTGGATCATTCGTGTATCTTGGCGTGATGAAAATCTGCTGCTACCGACAACTGCAGTTGGTTATTATTTTCCGGGCATAAGCCAATGCTATTGTAGATCTGTTCCCAGTGTCTACATTTTCTTTTGACACTTCCATGTTGCATGTGAGCAATGTCTCTGTTTTGGACTGCGTTCTCTAATAAGTGGACACATCCTTGGTCTGCTGTTTTACAAGATTAAGTGCTCTGCTGTCCTCTTACTGGATGTGTTTGTAGTACATGTTTGCATTTTAAAATTGACTGGTATAGGACTGAGGCAAGCACAAATGTGACTTGTGATATCGGTCCTTAAACTCTTGTTAAGGGGCTCCCTAGTTCTCTGGAAAATTTTGAGTTCCATTGCAGTTGTTTTTACATTCTGAAGTAAATTTGATTTTGGTTTGTTAGGTTGTGTGACAATTTTGTTCTTTGTTCCCTTTTTTGCAATTTTATATCGTTAGAACTTTTATTGTGTTTCACTCTTTGGGAACAGATTATGCTATTTAGTCTTTGGTTGTTCTTACATGTTTGAAGATCATTTCAGCTTTAGATATTTTGATTTGAGTTGCTCTAGGATATACTGAATATGTACTCGACCGACTAAGGATCATAAGGATATTGACTTTGGTGCCTTTTCAGGTCGCCTATTGTTATTTTATCAGGTTTGAATCTTTCAATTGAATGAACTGAGGATATAGATCAGATTGTCAATGATGATGAAACTTGTAAATGGCTGAATAGTATACAAGCTTCCAAAGAACGTGCTCTAATGCATAACAACATCTCCTTAAATGTTGGAAAAATGAGGACTTTAGGCTCTTGCAGACAGCTACATTCTGTGTAGCTTGGAGATTTAATGCATTTAACAGTGGCTAAGTGCTCATAAATACCAATCCAGCCGCATGATTCTTAATATTTTTGTGCAAGTGGTGCAACTTCTATGTTTAGAAGGTTTTTGTGGCAGGGAACAAAGTCTGTCTCGCTTTTCCCCTTATTTGGATATGGCAGATTCTTTTTGATCACTCTTATCTCTTTTGTTTCACTATATGTTGAACCAAGAATGTAGCCATATCAGGTCTTTCAAGGATTCAGACTTGCCTGATTTCTGATTAACAGATAACTGCTACCAGTCTTGGATGCCGTTGTTATATCACTTGTGTTCCATTAATGCGTTAGTGTTGTTCATTAGGTGTTAACTTGCAATTAATTTAATCTGCTTCTATGTGTGGAATTTTGGCTATGTTCCTTTTTTGTACTTGGCATACCCAATGGGTCATAGAAACATAAGACCTTTTGTACACTTTAGATGCCTGATGACAAAAGATTCTCAATAAATCTGACTAGATTCTTTTGTCTGAGGTTTAACCAACGATGGTGAGCAGCATCTTAATTTTCTTGTGCTTGGACTGTTCGATCTTGACAGAAGTCACCATTGTAAGGTTGTCCCAGTATTGTAATTCTTGGATTGTGATTCATGAAATACTGCTTGAGGTTCAATGGCTTGGATGAGCATATGCATGAGGTGGCATATTAAGAAGTTCATCTTCTTCTACTTACTGGTTCTGAGTGCTTCCCCAAATAATGGAGGGGTAATGCACAAACCAATGGGTTTGTGCTTTTATTTAAGTTCCAAGGAGAAGCACAGTGACCAATGTTATTCTGCTGTTGACCACTGAGACCTGTTCATGCTGTACTTGGTTCTCAAATCCTATAACTAATTTCTTGTTAAACATTGTTTATTCGTTTTTAAAGACCTTTGAGGTGTTCCATGTAAACTTTTTTGAAGTATCTGATGCATAATAGATGGAAGCTTATAGTTGATCTTGGCTGTTCTAACCTTCTTTTTTTAAAAAATCATGCTGTAATTCCTATGCTCATAGCATTTGTACAAGAGAATTTTTGGTAATCTAGTAGAATCAAGTAAAACCTTTAATTTCCAGGATGTTGTTTCGTCAAATATGCAACCTTAGAGGAGGCCGACAGAGCCATCAGAGCTTTGCATAATCAAGTTACTTTGCCTGGGGTAGGTGTTCTTTCCTTGTCTTGATTCATCTTTCTTTGTTTATTTCTTTTTTTTTAATGGATTATAACTTGAGTATTAATCTGGTTTCATCAGGGAATCGGCCCTATTCAAGTTAGGTATGCTGACGGCGAACGGGAACGCCATGGTAAGAATTTAGTATTGTTGAACTACATTTATAACGAGTTCCTCTCCGTCTGACGCCTTATGAGACATGGCCTTTTTTCTTGTTCTTTGAATTTACATATTTGCTTCCATTACTTGTTGAGTTCTTATTTATAAATTTCTATCTCTAGGTTCAGTTGAACACAAACTCTTTGTCGCGTCGCTCAATAAGCACGCATCTGCAAAAGAGATTGAGGAGGCAAGTATTCTTTAACACGGCTTCTCCTTTAAGAAGTTCTTTCTGTGGTTGGAATGGGTTTTCTGCATGCACTGTGCTATCTTTTCTTTGTATTTCTATCTTTTACAAAGACTTGAATGCTGTTTTTGTGTTATGCGTTTTGCAGATTTTTGCACCATATGGTCATGTTGAAGATGTCTATATTATGAGAGATGCTATGAGACAAAGCCGAGGTCTGTCCTTTGACATATACAAAATGGTTTGATGAAACCTTTTCTTTCCATATATCCTTGTTACTGTTCTTAATTCTTATTTCAATGGAACATGAAGGATGTGGATTTGTGAAGTTCTCAACAAGAGAGATGGCAGCAGCAGCTATGAACGCACTTAATGGAACTTACATTATGAGGGTAAATTTGCTTTGAATTAGATAATGCATTATTTGCTACGGTTGTAAATGATATCATTTCTATTGTTCTAATATTAGGGATGCGATCAGCCTTTAATTGTACGGTTTGCTGATCCTAAGAGGCCTAGACCTGGAGAGCAAAGGTAAGCTTATTTAGATCTGTATCTGTTGGTTTTGCTTATTTTAGTTGCCGACTTAGCTGGCTATAATAGTTTGTCTATTTTTAGAAACTTAGCCTCTGATTTTTTTTTTTCCCCTTTGTACTTCAAGCCTAAAGTTTATTTCATTCTTTAATTTGTGATGTTTATAGGGGCGGTCCTACATTTGGGGGTCCTGGGTTCAGTCCTCGATCAGAAGCCGCATTAGTTATTAGGTCTGTTTTCCTCCTTTAAAGCAAGCTATGATGAAGAAATTCACCGTGTAAATGGGTGACTGCAGATGATAAGAGCTATTTCATGATAATATTCTTAAATGTCATTCATGATAATATGCTTAAATGCCTAACTTTTAATATCTCATTCTTCAGTATGCAAGGGTTTATAATTTTATGCACGCCATTCTACCTTTACTCGTAAACTTTATAATGTTTGAGGAACTTTGTAAGGCCACCTTTCGTTAACAAGAAAACTGCCACACTCACATGAAATGATGTTGCTTGGGAATGCATTGCATTTGTTTACTTTGTTAGATACTTATTTGGTTCATGTAAATAGAATTAGATATCCTTTCATTTGGATACTACCCAAAAACTTTGTTCTCAGTTTCTAACTGATAGATGTACTAGTATCATACTCTCTTTGCATTATTTTGTAGAACAATCCTATTTTTCTTGTGCTTATTTTTAGTCTGTTTTTATGGTTGACTTTTGAATTGCTCTATTTTATTTTTATTAGGCCAACAGCCAACCTTGACGAGCCTAGGGGTGGTGGACGCATGCCACCTGACTCTTGGCGTCCGTTGAGCCCGCAGTCACTTGGACCTTCTTCTCAACTTAATAATAGTGGATCCAACAGTCATGCGACTGCAAAAGGTGGTCCTGCCACGACATCATCAGATAATTCTGTATGCATCGAAACAATTGTCCATTAAGTTTTACCATGTTATATGATACCAATCTTTCTTATTACTGCCTTCTTTTGTTTATTTTTTCACGTTGTGATTAATATAGGCTGGTGTCTTTGGACCCTCTGGTTTTCCTGCCAATGGATCCCTACCAAGTCACTCTGCTGCACCATCTTTCCCGCAATTGGTACTTAAGTCTTGTCTCATTTCTCTCTCTCTCTCTCTATATATATATATATATATATATATAATTGAGCTCCTATGCTTTTAAAATTACCTAAGTCATTGGTGCTTGTAGGTTTTTGGTCTTTGGATGAAGGGATGTACTGTTAGGATGATAGTAGTCCCCTAGGGTTGAGTAGGTGGTTGGTGGAATAGCATAATCTAAGGAGTGAAATTAGTCAAAGGGGTAGATCTAACGATGAGAAACTTAAAAGCACCAATTGCTTCGTGCTTTTAAAAGCACTATACCCGTGTATATATATATATATATATATATATATGCTAGGGCTAATATACTCTTATGAGTAAAAACCCTTTTGTACTCATAAATTTTCGGCCGTTGGATGAAGGAATGTGTGGTTAGGATGATAGCGGTCCCCTAGGGTTGAGTGGGTTGTTGGTTGAATAGTCTGATCTAACGGGCGGAAATGATCAAAGGGGTAAATCTAACGATCGAAAACTTATGAGTACAAAGAGGTCTATACTCATAAGAGTATAGTAGCCGGACTCTCTCTCTCTCTCTCTCTCTCTCTCTCTCTATATATATATATATATATATATATAGTGGATACTAGCAAGTTGTTGATGGCCTGTTTGGCTTGGTTGGAGCTTATGCAGAAGTGTTGTTTGAGTTTAGCTATTTGAAGAATCACTAGAGGCTTTTTCGTTGAAATCTCCTGAACATCTTTATAAAATCACAAAAGATCCAGAATAAAACCTTATTTTAGCTTTACATTGAAGATTTTGCTTCTGGGGACTAAAACCTTATTTTAACTTTCCATCGCAAAAGATGCAGAATCTTTTCTTTATAAAATTGCCTGATTTCTGGAAGCTTCTGCTGCTCAAGTCGAGAAGTTGTCCAGAAGCCTGGCCAAACAGTCAATTTGCAGTGTGAATTCGCTTGTATTCTTGCATTTCACAGGGCTTTAATCCTACTATGGGACAAGTCCGTCCTATGATTGGCCAGCAAATATCGCCATTGCAGAAGCCATTTATGTCCCCCCAGAACTTTCCACACCCTCTTCAGTTCCACAATGCTCAGCAAATGCCAGCGATGCTCTCACAGGCACAAAATCTCCAGGAACCAATGCAACAACTCCAGCTTCAAAACCCTCAATCTATTGGCGTATCCTCTTTCGGTCAAACCCTAACCCCACAACAGTTACCCCTCGGGGGACAATTTCCTGCTTCACAGCCTTTGATCCAACAGAACCCCTCGGCTGGTGCTATGCAAAATCCCTTAGCCGTACAACAACAGCAAGCCATGCCTGGTGTGCCTAGTCAGCAACAGTTTCCTCCTAACATCACACCGCAGCTGCTTCAGCAGCAGCCTATGCAGCAATTGCCTTCGCAGCTACCGCAGGTGCTTCTGCAGCAGCAGGCTCAAGCTCTGCAATCGAGTTATCAATCTTCACAGCAAGCAATTTTGCAGCTGCAACAGCAACTGCAACTAATGCAGCAGCAGCAGAGTCTAAATCAGCAACAAGTTGCTCAGGCTGCTGCCAAACAACAGGTAATGCATACTCGAAAAGGTTTGTTTTACAATTTGTTTTGTTTGTTGGAGGATTTTTCAGTTCAATGTCTTTGTGGGTAGTTTCTGTTATCGAAATTTCTTGGGCTATTTGGATAGCTAGTCCTTGAAATTTGACTCGAAATTCAATTTTGTCCTCACATTTTTCAATTAACAACTCTGAAAGGTTGTCACTGTTTTAGTTTCATCCTTGGGGTTTCAATTTCGTCCCTGAAGTTTGATCTTCATTTCAATTTCATCCCCTAAGTTCTGATTTTGATGAAGGAAAAATCTAATGATGGTGCTGACATGGCACTTTTTAAGATTCTAGACTACCTGAATGACTTAATTGTTATTTAGAACAAACTTTAGGGACTAAATTGTTACAATTCAAGCTATGAGGGATGAGATTAAAATCCAAGTCAAAGTTTAGGGACTAAATTTGTTTTTTAAACTCAATTTTCGATTGATCTTTTATCTTTAGCAATGTTACTGATACATCCCATAGCGGGGTGTATATCTTACACCNACCAATCTTTCTTATTACTGCCTTCTTTTGTTTACTTTTTCACGTTGTGATTAATATAGGCTGGTGTCTTTGGACCCTCTGGTTTTCCTGCCAATGGATCCCTACCAAGTCACTCTGCTGCACCATCTTTCCCGCAATTGGTACTTAAGTCTTGTCTCATTTCTCTCTCTCTCTCTCTCTCTCTCTCTCTCTCTCTCTATATATATATATATATATAAAATTGAGCTCCTACGCTTTTAAAATTACCTAAGTCATTGGTGCTTGTAGGTTTTCGGTCTTTGGATGAAGGGATGTACTGTTAGGATGATAGTAGTCCCCTAGGGTTGAGTGGGTGGTTGGTGGAATAGCATAATCTAAGGAGTGAAATTAGTCAAAGGGGTAGATCTAACGATGAGAAACTTAAAAGCACCAATTGCTTCGTGCTTTTAAAAGCACTATACCCGTATATATATATATATATATATATATATATATATGCTAGGGCTAATATACTCTTATGAGTAAAAACCCTTTTGTACTCATAAATTTTCGGCCGTTGGATGAAGGAATGTGTGGTTAGGATGATAGTGGTCCCCTACGGTTGAGTGGGTTGTTGGTTGAATAGTCTGATCTAACGGGCGGAAATGATCAAAGGGGTAGATCTAACGATCGAAAACTTATGAGTACAAAGGGGTCTATACTCATAAGAGTATAGTAGCCGGACTCTCTCTCTCTCTCTCTCTCTCTCTCTCTCTCTCTCTCTCTCTCTATATATATAGAT
>NC_033639.1:7800431-7980364 GCF_001540865.1 Ananas comosus
TGCTGCAGCAGCAACAGAAGCTTGCTGTTCAGCAGCTCCAATCGCCGCCTCATGCGCAAGCACATGCACAGGTTCAGCCTAATCAGCAAATTCCTCAGACACAACAGGCACAGCCTATGCAGATGAGGCAGCAGCCCCAATTGCAGCTTGTTCAGCCTTCGATCATGGTAGGCACAATTTTTATTTTTATATCATAATCATTAATGTGTTTATTTTGTCATATTTATTTATTTATTTATTTATTATCTTGAAGCATCAAGCTGCTGTAGCTGGCCAGCAAAACATTCAGGTGAGTTCTTTAGCGCAACAGAATCAAATTGTGCCTTTCAACCATGATAGCATAATGCCACCTTTGGTTTTTTTCTTTTTTTTTGGGGGGTGGGTGGCAGCTGTGGGGTGGGGTGGGGGGTACTTTATGTTAGAGAGTTCAATTACTTGGGTTTTATCTGTTTTTGTGTATTTGGGTTTATCTTCTGGCTTTTTTAAAAATAAAAAATGAAACTATTAAAAGGAGAAAAATTCAAATCAAAAAGGAGGGAAGAAAAAGAAATTGAAGTTGGTAGAAAAATTTGAGATTATGCTGAAATGATTTTTACATTATCTCATGTTTCTAAATTTGGTTTATAGTATAAATAGGATCTTAGGGGAGCTAAAACGAAATAAAGGAGATGGTTCTTATTATTATTAGGGATAATGAACTGCTCGAGTTACTAGGTCTCATATGCACCATTCAATGCCTTCTCTTCTTTGATTTTTATCATCTTCTTAAATTATACAATGTTTTATCTAGAGAGGATTGACAAAACTCTTCATTATTGTGCCTTCCAGTATGGCTGCATGGTTCATTTCATCGGTCATAAGCCTTAAACAAATTTTAGAAACATGTCTCTCCTGTACATTGTCCGCAAAGACTAGTGAATGGTTTTATTATATAATTTCTTCTAATCTCATCATTCTGCTTGCTCCAGGACCCAAACTATGCTCAGTTGCAAGCAGCTAATTCTTCTATTGATCCTACCCGAGTCCAGCAGGTACTCTGTTAGATGCCAATCCTTTTCTGCAAATCTCCCAATACAAAATGTTGGTGCCTACTGTTGCCATATAACCTCAGCTATCGAATTTCATGCAGGGGCTCCAGTCTGCACAGGAGTGGGCTTGGAAAAATAAACCTGCAGGTTTGTGAACATACGTTGCCAATGTTCCTTTACGAGTTTCTTTGTGCTTTTGAAGATTGAATTATTAACCCAGACATTTACATATGTAACCCTACAAATTATCTATCTATTATACACTCCTGCAAAATCAGTACATGCCCTTTAGAAATTTATTTTGTAATGCAAAACCGTCTTCAAATGTAAGAAAGAGCTCGGCTAGCATGTCCTGATGCTGCGATAATAACAAATTGGTTCCTATTTTTCGTACATTCCTAGAGCTTCAATTTTGACAATTCAGCCCTTAAAGTTTATTTACATAACAAATAGGTCCTTCCACTAGCGTGCTAGTCCATGAAACGTCAAATCAGTAGGTTGCTAGTGAACTAATCTTATAAAACTCTCATGTTAGCCGAGTCTCATGATTATGCTGATGATGGGAAGGACTTGAACAAACTTTGGGGACTAAATTATTAAATTTGAGACTACGACGGTGTAGTAGAAATCATAGTCAAAAGCTTCAGGAATCGACTCGTAACTCCATTTGCTGCTCTTTTATCTTAATGTACCAGAGGTTGTGAATTGCATATCTGATACCAAAAGAGTGCTATTTGTTTTCAGGTTCATGATCCGAAGATATCGTCTACTAAGGTACGTGAGAGCTCAGGAAAGGTAAAAATAGATCTCTAATGCAACGGTTTTCCGTCCGAAAGAGCTGAGTAATAGAATTCGACCTTGCACCGCAGCTGTTCGCCATTCTTTCTGTCATTGTTGTATCTTTGAATATCTTACAAAGTAGGATTAAACAAACAGTGTAATAAGTCTTGTTTCTGTTCTCAAGAGTAGTAGTTTCAGAGTGCTTCGATTGTTCGAATCGTGCTCAGTTTTCCGTCTTGTCATCGTATTTTTTATTGAGATTAGAACTAATACTAGGCGTAGTTTCGGAATGGATTTTCCGGTGTGCAACTGCTTTTTTTTTGCAGCAAAATTATCTAAATAGCACTCTCTCCACTCTGCTGCTCCACATTAAGGGCTTATTTGTTTGGGCGAAAGCTGGAAGCGAAAAGTGATTTTCGGCCATAAACAGGCACCGTCAGTGTTTGGTTCATCGTAATATGGTTACTGTTGATACTTAAGCACCCGTTTGGTTTGGGGTTAAGGGGTGGAATAATTTTTTAATCCCGAAGTTATTTTCAAATACCTAATTTGGGGGTGGAGTTAGCCACTCCATTTTTTAAACTAAACAAAATACTATTTTACCCACTATCCTTCTTATCCTATCTATTCCAATTAAATATTATTTTACTTATATCTGAACTAAATTTAATTCTCAATCAAACACAAAATTACTCTAATTTTATTTTAATCCTGAACTTAACTCTATTATTGGAATAATAAGTTTTTACTTAATCTCGAATCAAACTGTGGCTTACAAAGATTTTTTCTAGGCACCATAGTTCAATGTCTCAAGGTGGGGCCAAGTCAACTATAGAGCGGAGTTGTGAGAAAAAAAATATAACTTAAAAAATAAAAGAAATATTTTATTTATTATATTATAATTTATTATTTTATATAATTATACAATTATATAAAATTTTTTATTTATTTTGTTATAATTATTATTTATGTAATAAGTTATATAAGAGATAATAATAATATTATTTTACGAGTTGAGTTAGAATACTATCGATAGTAAATGAGCCGTTTTATTACTGATTTGTTTTCGATGATGGAGTTTTCAAATTGACGATCGGCTCCGTTAAATATGATCTAAACCATTTAAACTACCTAGAAATCAAATTTCACGCACTTTCGATATTGTTCTTTTATCCATCAAGTGAACAGAAAAATGAATGGCTGAAAATGAATATTCTTGAAAAAATGATGATAGGAGTCTTGTAATCAAGATCAAGAGTATAGATCTTGTTTCAAATAGTTTAAAAAATTTTCTAACAAAAATTCAATTGATTTGGATATCTTTACGCCGTTAAACGAGAAAATGCCTCTTATCGACCATTAAAATTACAAATTTTGAAACCCTTTGATCATTAGGCAAATGATGTCGAAAAGATTTGAAATTTGATTTCTAAACACTTCAAGTAGTATAGATCATGTTCAACGGAGCCGATCGTCAATTTGGAAGCTCTATCATCGAAAATAAATAAGTAGTAAAATGACTCGTTTACTACTGATAGTATTCTAGCAAAACTCATTATTTTACGGTATTCATTTCTTATCAAAAAGACAATAGAATTAAAAGAATTTTACTTTAACAATTATGAAGATAAACAGCCAAAAAGAAGCCATTTTTACTTGATTACATCTACAGTTTGAGTTTCTCAGACTCTAATTTGTATTTTTCTAAATAACTAGTAAAATAAATTCATATATTTTTGAATTTCTATAAATGGATTTACAAGTGTAAAAGCAAAAGCCTTTTGTGAGCAAAATGATAACACTCACTTCTCGTTTCTGTATAATTCCACAAGAATCCAATAAAAAAAAAAAAATCACATGATGAATGGCACCAACAGGAAAAGCAAATGAACAATACCCACCGTATCAACAATCAAATCATCAAAAGAAAAAAAAAGAGAAAAAGAAAAGAAAAAGAAAGAAGTCAAAGTCAACCTAAGAGCAGCTGACTTCGTCGCGGAATTCGAGGAAGATTGTGGCGGCGCCGTAGTGCGCGAGCGCGCCGGCGATGACGAACACGTGGAAGATCTGGTGGCTGTGGCCGGCGAGGTCGAACCGGCCCGGCCGCCACCGCTCCGGCACCCGCGACACGTAGAACGCGGTCCCGACGGCGTACGCCGCCGCCATCGCAACCTCGTACGCCATCGTCACGTTCCGCCGGGGCTCCCCCCAGTTGACCACCGCCGCGTGCACCGCCGGCACCACCCCCGAGAACCCCATCCCGGCGAAGAGCATCGCGCGGTAGGCGCGGAACCGGCCGGCGCTCAGGTGCGGCGAGAGGAGGGCGAAGACGGTGGCGCAGCCCATGGCGGAGATGGCGGAGAGGTAGACGAGGCGCCACCGGGGGTCGCAGAGGAAGATGTAGTAGATCGGCGGGAAGAAGGAGGCGACGATCATGACGGCGATGCCGACGTAGTCGAGCCGGGCCAGGAAGACGTTCAGGCGGCGCGAGTGGCAGCAGAGCAGGTGGCAGGCGCTGCTCGATAGTAGGCAGAACATGGACCCGCCGAGAAAGACGAAGAACGGCCACCGCGCCGCTGCCGCTGCCGCCGTCGAACGGTGGTCGGCGACCGTATTCAGCTCACTCAGTGATTTAGCTCCCTGCGGTTATCATAAATATGTTACATTCGAACGTTCGGATAACTTTCGTTATTCCTGCCTTTTCTTTTAAATTTTAGATCTCTTGAAAGGAATGTTTTGCATTTAAATTTGCATTGAAAGGATGTTGTTCAATATATCTTCTTGATACAATTAAACCAAAATTTATGATTATTTGCTGGTAGAGGCTAGGGCTGTCAACGAGCCGAACACAAGTAAGCTATGGCTAGCTCGTATTCGACTCGTTTAATAAATGAGCTGAACGTGAACCGGCTCACGAACAGCATGTTAGATTGCTAGTCCTACTCTTGAATAAAAAATCGAAAAAAAATTAGAAATTAAAATCTTAATCTAATAATTAAAATTCATAAAATATAAATCTCTTTACATTTAGGTTGCCCTAAAATCTAAATAGTAAAAATTTGTAATACATATATATATATTCGAGCTACATCGAACCGAGCATGATCGAGGTGATTCCAACTCGTGTTCAACTCGTTAAAATTTCGAGCTGAAAAATTCAGTTCGTGTTAGGCTTGTTTATTAAACAAATAATCGATCTCCAACTCATTTCGAGCTGAACACGAGCTGACTAGCGGACAGCGAGCTGAATTGCCAGCCCTAGTAGTGGGTGCCAACCACTTATTTAATTCCCAAAATATCAATTAAAGTACCTAATATTAGTTCTCTTTCCATTTAATTAAAAAGTAAATGCAAAAGGATTTACCTCTTCTTTTTCAAACAATAAAAATGAAATTGGTCACAATCTTACTCTAGTTTGTTTAAGAATTTTTTTTTTAATTAAATTCGATTGAACTCTTCTTAATCGAAATCAACTGAATTCTAAGCTGTAACCAAAAATATTGGAAAAGTTTTAAAGGAAAATATTTAATAAAAGTATTACTAACGCTCGTTAGAAAACACTTTTGCAGAAACTCTATTTCGGCGACATAAATGTTTAGGTTCTGAACTTTGGATCATGGCATGATCTGAAGCTTTTGTCCAAAGTCAAAATTAGGAGCGAGCATTGATCGGTTCGGTTCAATTTTTGGGTTTTTCTTTTTTAAACCGAACCGAGAAAATTTAGAAACAAAAAACCAAATTCAATGGAAACCAAAATAATTCGGTCGACTCGGTTTGAATAGAATTTTTCTAAAATTGAAACATACTAAACTACTTGAAAAAGTATATAAATATGATTACTTTTATCTAAANCGAGTCGACCGAATTATTTTGGTTTCCATTGAATTTGGTTTTTTGCTTCTAAATTTTCTCGGTTCGGTTTAAAAAAGAAAAACCCAAAAATTGAAACATACTAAACTACTTGAAAAAGTATATATTTTTAATCTTTTTAATCTGAAAACAAAAAATGATAAAACTATCTAAAAAGTCAATTGAACTTTAAAATTAATACATAATAAAGATTATTTCGGTTAATTCAGTTTTCCTAATTTCTATTTTTTACAAATTTGTATAAAGCCGAACCGTTTTGGTAATTCGGTTTAAAAGAAAAAATAGAAATTAGGAAAACTGAATTAACCGAAATAATCTTTATTATGTAGTACCCTGTGGTTTAAAATGTATCAAGTTAGTATTCTGTGGTTTCATTTTTATATCAAGTTAGTATCATGTGGTTTCTTTTTTTTTTTATTAATTATTTCGGGGTATTTTTTTCGTTAAATCAGTGACAAAGTTAAAACGAAAGGATATTAAAATGAATATTCGATAAATCTAGTTAGGGTATCTGAAGTTTTTTGTATATAATTTAACGAAATATTAAACCACATGATACTAAAGTGAAAAAGCGCGAAACCACAGATGTACAGGATACTAACTTGATACATTTTAAACCACATGGTACTAAAGTGAGAAAGTGTAAAACCACGTATTTGAAATTTTTCTCTTTTTTTTTTCTTTTTTTTCTTTTTTTTTTTTTCTGCTACTCATGAAATATACTTACTTGGGCTTCCCAAATTTTGCAGGACAAAATTAGTGATTCCAAAAGCATTAAAGGATACAGGTTGGAAACAATCTCATCTAAAAAAAGCAAGTTAAAAAAAAAAGCCCTTTCAATTAATGCTCCAACAAATCACATGACTCATGCTTGTCCTCACATGTCCTTTATGGTGGACATGCCAATGTGATTGTTTCCAAACAAAACAAAAGAAAAAAAAAAAAAACCAAAAAACAAAAGAAAAAAAAAATGTACAGATGCCCAAAACTTTGGAGTTTTGGCAAATGAATCCTTGAACTTCTAATTTTAGTAACTATACTTTGTAAACGTTATCAAATAGTTTGACAAAATTTTTGTTTTTTCTCAAGAAAAGTTACTAATTAGACACACATTTTCGACAAATGTCTTATATGTGATCTTGTGATGTTTCAAAACACATTAAAATCCCTCTTTTTAATACTATATAAGATGGATTCAACCTCTTCTTGTAATTCATTTATTTTGCTTTATCCACAAAAAGAGAAGAAGTAGGTTCTCTTTTGAATCTTTATATATATATATAAGATCATTTATAAGATATGCCGCAAACATGATTGTTTAATTTATAACTTTACCAATTGAACTATTCGATAAAGTTTGCAGGTATTTTTGCATTTTTTGCGCATAAAAAGAAAAACAAAAAATCTTTCCATATCCTAGTTTAAATTAAGTACATGATTAAATTACTTTATTCCCAACCATGCATGTATATTTTTCTCCACTGTTTTAAGACAAAAAAGCATATTTTTTAGATTCAAGAAATAGATTCAAGAACATACCACAAAGAAACTTCCCATATTGTAGGAGGCATTTTCCACTGCTAATGATGAACCATACCTGCACAAAATAAACACAAGCCCAGTTAATTAATTGAGTCAGGAACATAAATTAAATTAAAAAAAAGAAAAAGAAAAAACCATGGTCATATGAGAGAGAGAGATAGAGAAGAGTACTTAAACACTTCTCTTTTTTAACCCTTTTTTTTTTTTATAAAGGGGGTGGGATTCAACAAGTTAAGAGAAACACACAAATGAGAACAATCCACTTATGAACACAAAAAGTGCACAATAATTTGCACTTTAGAAGGAAATTATTATTTTTATTATTTCAATTAAATCACAATAGCATATATATATGCATTCATAATATTATGACAAAAAGAAATTAAAATAACTAGGTCCTCTCCTTATTTATCCAAATAAACTACAAATTAATTAGCAACCAACAAAAAGAAAAAGAAGAAAATACTAGCTAGGAATTAATTAATTAATTACCAGGGAAGGTGCCCAAGGAGATCAGCCACCTGGGGGACATAATAGCTCACATGCAACAGTGTCAACCCCAAGAACACAAAGAACCCCAGTAGATGCCTACAAAATACATGTTCAAACAAATAAAATAAGTAAATTAACATATATATATAACACTACTCCACACACACACACACACACACACACAAAAAAGGAAAAAAAAAGGGAAAAAAAAAAGAAAAGAAAAGAAAAGGGGTTCATATATATATATATATATATATATATATGATTTAGTTAGTTAATTCATACGTACGTCCATATGTTGATGGTCTCATTGTGCCATGAGAAGAGGCTAAGTAATGCATTGGGGATGGGCCACTCAGCTCTATAATACCCCAGGATGTACTCATTCTCCTTCATGTACTCAGGGAGCTCCTCATAACTCACCAACCCATACTTTCTCTCCTCATCATCATCCCTCTTAGGCTTCTTCTTCTTGCTGTTGCTCTTCTTCTTCTTCTTGTTATTGTTACTACAACTGTTATTCCTCACATCCAACCCACCCAAATCCTTCATGTGTAGTTGTAGTTGCTCATGCACCTCACTCTCCATCTCTCTCTAGATCTCTCTCTCTAAATCTCTCTCTCTCTCCCTCTCTAGATCTCTCTCTCTCTCTCTCTCTCTCTAGATCTCTCTCTACACACATGCAACAAAGTTTGTGGTGTTTGTAGGGGTGCTAAATAGTAAGGAGTTGAGAAGTTTTAATTGTTTTGGCTGCTCCTGGTGCATGTGGTGCATGCGTGTGCGCACCTAATTATGATTGAAATCTAATCCGATAAATATGATCTACGAATTTCGATCTGCGAAAAATCAGTGTCTAAAATTTATGATTTTTTTTTTTGAGAGAGGAAGGTAGCATGCTACATGCTTCGTTTATTTAATTTAGAAATAAACTTAGCTGAAAATGTGAATCAACTAGGATTCGAATTTGGGTCTCGGGTACCGACCATCAAGCCATTTTGCCACTTGCGTTAGGGGCGGTAGATTTTGCTACCCGAACTTGGGTCTCAGGTATAAAAAAAATTATGATTTTTTTACATATAGGCTTTTGTCTAGTTAGTTATTTACCTGTATTTTCCTACGACGACATGAATTTGAATCAAATTCGAGAAATCAATAGTATTAAGAGTCTAATTGAATCACTCGAATTTGGAACCTTCTACTACTCTGATGTTATATTAAATAATGCGATGGGATCATATTTTTTCTGAACTGATATTCTTAGTATTGTATATTCAGCAGAGAGAACACATCTAATGAGTTAGAATTTTATGTGTGTCATGCATGAGATCACTTAATGTACTTGTGCAACAGGTGCAGGGAATTATGGCTCCCTCCTAATTTTGATTTCTTACAAGGAAGAGGGTAGAGAGAGAGAGAGAGTGAAAGAGACATTTTGGTGGAACTGTGTAGAGAAAATAGAGAGAGAGAGAGTGAGAGAGAGAAAATGGAGAGATTGTAGAGAGAGAGAAAGAGAGAGAGAGAGAGAGAGAGAGAGAGAATGTGTATGAATGTGGGGTTGTTGTGGTTAGGTCACTTTAGGTCATTTATAAGTGAGCTACTAACCATCCTCTCCTACCTATCTCATTTAATTTTTGCAGGCACAGTTGCTGCAGATGATGGACCTGGTCACAGCTACAATTTATAAGCACCTCTTCTGTTGCAGCACAAATTATTATTATTATTATTATTTTTTTTAACTTTGTGTTCTTTTTACTTAAATTGGATATTCTCTGAATATTCTCCGTATTACTCTACTTTGGTGTCCTGTGATTATTATCTTAATTTTCTATAAATGTTTTTTTCAATCTTTTGTCAGAAATAAAAATACGTACGTACGAAAACAAGTAAAACTTATTTGATCGAAGGTACCTTTAATTGAAATCTTTTATAAACCATATCATCGTTCCCACATTGTAGATTTGATGTTTCTTGGCTACTTAAATTTATTGATATGTTTGCTGATTTTAATTGAAGAGTTATTATGAGAAACACAAGATCAACTGAGTAATAACTATAGAATATACTTGAATAATAAAAGCTAAAAGAAGAAATGTGATAAAACCACATAAGTTATGAATTTATATTTCAAATTTAATTGTGGGTTAAAGCTTTACTTCTAGTTTTTGGACCCTTTTCCACAAATTTAGGTCAAAGGGCAGCCGTAAACGTGACGAAATTTCTTATGTGATACTTCTTCATTCTCTTTTTCAAAGGATAATACTTCCTAAATTGTATATTGTGTTTATTAATTCTACTTAGGGGTGAATCCAGCTCGCTGTTCGCGAGCCAGCTCCGTGTTCGGCTCGAAATGAGCTCGAGATCGTTCGCTCGTTTAGGTCAGCTCGCGTCGTGTTCGGCTCCGATAACAGCTCGAATACATATATTTTTATATTATATAATTTATTTAATTTATATTTTTATATATAAATAAATAATTATATATAATATATATTTTATTATTTAATTTAGCAAAATAAAAATATAAATGCGAGTTAATTATAAAAAGCTCATTTATATGTAAAGTTTCACTATTAGATAAAAGTCTAATGGATAAATTTGTATAAATTTATTTTTTATATATATTTAATCTAATCATTTTTAATTTATTGTTCGTTGGTCAGCTAGTGTTTGGCTCATTAATAAACGAGTCGAACACGAGCTGAATTTTTCGGCTCGATACTTTAACGAGCCAGCTCGTGTTCGGCTCATTTAATAAACGAGCCGAACACGAGCCGACCCCAACTCGCTCGTGTTCGGCTCGTTTACACCCCTAATTCTACTATCATATGTACAAAAAAGGGCATTTTATTTACCTTTTTTTTTTAACCCTAAATTAAGGCGAGTGATGTTCTGGGCTTCGAACTTTAATTTGTTGTAATTTTTAGCTCAACTTTTTTGAATTTTACAACTAAATCTCACAGTCCAATTTAGTCCGGTAAATGATGTCATGTCACTAATGTGGTACCGATGCAATAATGTTATAATCAATAACGTGCACATCACTATCATATTAGCTAAGTATCAAACAACTAATTAAACCTGAATGTAAGGCTTAATTTCAACAATTAAAAATGTTCGAGTAAAAAATTATAAGAAATTAAAGTTTGAGGACCAAATTGCTATGCGCCTTAAAGTTTAAAAATTGTTTAATCATTTTTGAGTGGGCTGAAATTTTTACTTATTTATGAATTTTTAGGAGCCCTACCTCAAAGAAGCATAACACCGTTATGTATATGTAAATATCTTTTATATATGAATGCATATATTGAATATAAAACATTAAAACAACTTTTGCTAACATTTTGAACATTTTAAAGGGTATGTAATTAAGAAGCGTTAGTTTGGGGGAACTCTAGATATAGGCACTTATTCTTAGGTTGTAAATTAAACTTCATTTTTACAACTTAAATTAACAAAAAAAAAACCCTAATTTCACATATTAATGGGACAATTAATAAATTCTAATTAACAAGAAAGAAAAGAAGTTTTTTAAAAAACTTATAATGGAGCTACATATGAATGATAATACTGTAAAGAGAATACAAATGAGACAAAATGAGAAACAGAGCTCTCTCTCTCATGACCTTATTAATATCTTATACATGTATTTATATAACAACAGAGAATAAAGAATGTATAGTAAGAAATATAAAATAAGGTACAAATGCATAATTAATGGAGATAATCCGGAGAGAATTAGGCTGTTGATTAAATTAGGCTGTTGATTATAGGAGTCAATAAGCCCTTAATATTAGCCATTCTCCAAGGCTTTCGTTTCACATCCCTCCTCAAATTGATGCAGGGAATCAGCAAGCATCAATTTGTTAACCAAATAAGCATGGCGAGATGAAGACATAGATTTAGTGAATAGGTCTACAATTTGATCATGAGAGGGCACGTGACAGAGAGTAATAATTTGGTCTGGTACAAGTTCCCGAATATAATGGCAGTCCACCTCAATGTGCTTAGTTCTTTCATGAAGTACTGGGTTGGTTGCAATAGGAATAGCACTTGTATTATCTGCATGCAGAGTTGTTGAGTGTGGACAAGTCACACCTAATTCCGCGAGAAGTCGGCAAAGCCAAACAATTTCGGAACTGACTGATGACATAGATCGATATTCCGCTTCTGTGGAGGACTTGGCAACTCTGTCTTACTTCTTATATTTCCATGAGATGGGTGACGAACCTGAGAAAATACAACAACCAGTGGTTGATCGTCTAGTATCAAGACAACTAGGATAGTCCGCATAAGCAATAGTAAGAGCAAGAGAAGAATGTGAAGGAAAAAATAAGCCACGACCAAGTGTTCCTTTAAGATATTGAATGATGCAATGAAGTGCAGAAAGATGTATGCATTGCAGATCAGAAACGAATTGACTCACTACTTGAATTGCATATGAAATATCTGGTCGAGTGATAGTAAGGTAGATAAGACTCCCCACAAGACGCCGATATAATTTGAATCTGAAATAGGCTGTCCAACTTCTCACTGTAGTTTGACATTAAGTTCCATTGGCGTAGCAGATATTTTGTTATCTGTGAGATTAGCTAACTTGATCAAGTCATTAGTGTATTTCTTTTGATTAAAAAATAATCCATTTGCTGAATGGAAAACCTCCAACCCAAAAAAGTAATTAAGTGAACCAAGATCTTTCATATTGTTGGGAATCTGGTACTGGCCCCGGTACCGGATTTTGTGAATCCGCAACTCGCTTTGATACCGACTGTTGTTGATTCGGTATCGATTTTTGGGATTCCGCAACGGAAGCGTTGAATCGGGTTTTTACTATAAACCCGTCTCCTCAGCAAAGGCTGATACAATTACAAAAGAGTGCTGCTAATTTACCAACATTTATTTAAGCATTTAGCAACCGTCGGAACTCTATCTCGTTGGCTGCGGTGGCGGAGGAGGAGGAGAGCGAAGGGCTCTTCGTTTAGCATTTCAGTAGATTGAGTGAGGAGAGAAGGTTTCTTTTTTTTTTTTTCCTTTTTTGTTTGTAATCGGGTTGAATGAGTTGGGTGGGGTGGGTTGAGTAGAATAACCTTCTATTTTTTGTTAGATTGAGCTTTATATTTAGGCCTTAGTAGATTTTTTTAAAAGTTTTGGCATAAATAGGACACTTACACAAAAATGTCCCAAACATGCGTCCCTACAATCTAATTCTGTTGTAGTGAAATAGTTATAAATAGTGCAACTTTATCTTAAACATTATTAGTCTATTTATTAGAACTAAAAGCGAAAAGATCTAGTTCGTCGGGTGCGAAAATACCAAAAGAGATCCGAGAAACAGAGAAGAAAAATAGAGCACACAATATTTACGTGGTTGGGCCACCAGCCTATGTCCACGAACGAAAACGGAGCGGAGATCTTCATTATAATCAAAGTGGTGTACAAAATATACCTCTCTCACAAAATTCTGATCCAAAAAATGCATCCATATTCTCTCTCTTATCTGGCGCAGTAAACCAATGGAATAAAGGGTATATTTATAATAGTGGTTAAATCTTAATACAACTAGGAATACAAACCCACTAAGATTAGAAATATCTCAATAAAATTAGGCATAATTTAAACTTAACTTAATGGGATAATCAAAATAGAATATGGTTAGAAGACCTTGCGGTACTAGAATTCGAGACATATCTAACAATCTCCACGTTGGCTTGAATTCTCTATTTTCTCCACCAAAATCCCAAAAGCTCCTGAAGTGCTACTGCACATACGAACAAGTTTACGGAATACATGAACTTGATCGCCGAAAACTTAATGAGCAAATTTGCGGGATTATCTGAAGTACCAATCTTCTCATTCTCCAACTACACCTTTTTGCAACCTCTGTTGCATCAGAACGACAACTTGTCGTAGAGTGAAACTGCTGGAGTGATCAAACTTCTTGATCTCAAATTCGTGTGTAAGAAATCACCATCTCTACAAGAAGTTATTCTAGACTCTTAAGATTGGACAATTCTATTTTTAAAATTAAAATTAATTGAGTACTCAAACTGTGGAAGGTCTTTTTAATACTAGCAAAAACAGGACGTGGCCAGATAAAGAAAGACCGATTCACAACAGCTCTCAGTTAAATCTCGTGATAGATTTCTTAAGCAAGGGTAGGATGTCAACGGGCCCGATTTAGGGCGGATTTTTTAAAATCCGAATCCGAACCCAAATTCGAATTCGACAGAGTTTAAAAATTCATATCCAAATCCGAACCCGACCAAAATCATCAAACCCGAACTCAAACCCAAACGGGTCCAAACCCGAAACAATTATGTCTCTTTTCAATATTTTAAAATATATTATGTTAAATTTAAAATTTTAAAATATAAATTCAAATATAATATTAAATTTTCATCTACATATTATATATAATGTAAAATAAATTCGGGTTCTGATCGGGTTCGGGTCAGGTACAGTCAAAATCCGTATCCGTATCCATATCCATCGGATTTTTATTTTTGATATCTATATCCGAAACCATATCCATTTAGCATCGGTAAATTCGCTCCGTTCGGATTCGAGTTTAGATAAAATTTCGGATATCCGTACCCATCGACATCCCTAAGTAAGGGGAGTTAAAGACTGAAACACCACATTCCTTAGTTAGTATTGAGGAAAATGGTACTTATAATTGATAATTTGCCAAAAAGAGATTATATAGGAGTAGAATTGTGTACGCTGCGCTGTTGAGAATGAAACTATAGACCATCTATTCATGAATTGTTCTTGTGTCAAATACCTGTACTTCCGCCCGCTATTTAATCCGGATGCAACAGTAAACATACGCTCGATAGGAGACCTTTGGGAAGCATGTAGTATGCAGATGGATACTACAAAGATGACAGTTGATGTGGTTTGGTGACTCGTGTGGCCGGAACAAAATAACACAACATTTTAGAATTTGAAAAATAATATAGACCGAACCTTAAGTGAAATCTGAAAACTAAGAGAGTTTCGGAAAGATCACTGTAAAAGCTAAAGGTAGTTGATGTGTCCTAATCAATAATCCCTAGTTTTTATTTTTGTTTTCCCAAGGCTCCATTGTCTCACTATTGTAGCATAGTTCGTACTCTTAAATGAAGCGAGAAACAAACTGTCTTTTCCACAAAAAAAAAAAAAGATTCGCCTTTTAACACTACCAACAAAAGTTGACAATAAATTATAACATACTTTTTAAGCAAGTACAAGGCCTTTAAAATTTGTTTTTTATACTCAGAAGTTGTTTGATATTGAGGTCCATCTAATAATAATATGCAAAATATGATAATATGCTTTTTAATTTTCTAATAGAATCGAAAAAAATATATCGTAACCAACTCACTGTGATATGCGGAACGAGATATTATGTACGCAAACAAATATTATATTTTTCGATGTACTTTCTTATCGCACAGCGCATTCTCCTCGCAATCTTAAATAGAGCCTTAATTTATCATCTTAAAAAAGGCTAAATCGTATTTGTGGTCCTTAAACCACAAAACAGGCGACGGCTTGGTTTTCAAACATTAGTATGTTATAACTTCTGACTCGAAATTTATTACAATCAAATCCTACTGTCCGATTATTGCCAAGTCATTTACTACAACGCTAATATATTATTATTATATTAGCGATACATCATTTTTTAGACAGCTAAATTAAACTGTAAGACTTAATTATAATAATATAAAAAATTTGATCTAAATGTTATAATAAATTTAAATTTGAGAACAAAGCTTTCCACCTGCCTTGTGGTCCCAGGGCCAAAAATGCTTTTTTTTTTAAAAAAAAAAACTCTTAAAATAGACCCAATTCAACCCATTCAAATCCTTAAGATTAGATAGTAAATTCAAAACTTTCTTTAAACTCCGATTTCAATATTATTTTCTCGAATTGTAACTAAGTTTTGAGTTCACTAAATTCAAAAAATTCAAATTAAAATAAAGAAAAGTAATTAATTTTAGAATAAAAAATTGTATAAAATTTTTGTGAACTATGGTCCATTCTAATAGGACTACTTCCCACCCATTTAACTAAACTGCGAAAAGGTGTAATCAAATTAATTATTTGAGTTAAATCATTTGACCACTCTTTATAAGAAATTAATGTTTATAATAATAATAATTACTTGCTTTAATCATAATTTAGTCACATGAATTACATGACATATTCTAATCAAATATGTTAAAATAATTGATGCACCCAAATTATTACGAAGTTAAATCATCATCAAATAGCTCGAATCAAATGAGTAAAAAATTATAAAGCATAATCTCAAGGCATTGGGAAATAGTCTCCTCAACTCTTTTTTTTTTTTTTTTTTTTTTCCCTTGATTGAGACCCCTCAACTTCTAAATTTTAAAATTAAATAATGTTAGTTATAAAAACTAAAATTTTATCAAATTCACTAGTAATTAGTTAAGCCAAATTTACTCGCTTTAATCTTTTCTTATCACGGGGACTGTTTAATAAATATTTTGTCTTAAATCTTTTATTTTGATATTCGTGTAGTTTACGCGATGAACAATGAATAAAACTGTTTCATTTTAAGGACTGTTCTTATAGAATGTTTGTTTTTATTCGAGATAAATTTTATTAGGACAGTTCCTATGGTGAGATCGTTTCATCTATTGTCCATCGTGCTTTGAGATTCGTGTAGTTCAAATGATAGATTGCAAATAGAGCTATCTCACTTAGGGATGGTAATCCAGCTCGCTTTTCGCAAGCCAGCTCGTGTTCGATTTAAAATGAGCTCGAGATCGAATTACTTGTTTAGTAAATAAGTCAAACATGAGCTGACTTTTTCAGCTCGTTTAATAAATGAGTCGAACACGAGCTGGGGCCAGCTCGCTTGTGTTCGGCTCGATAACAACTCGAATACATATATTTTATATTTATATAATTTATGTAATTTATATATATATATATATATATATATATATATATATATATATATATATATAAATTACATAAATTATATAANATATATGTATATAATTCAAATTTTTATTATTTGTGTTTTAGTCCAACCTAAATATAAAGCCCAACTTAATTACAAAAAGATTCATTTATCTGTAAAATTTCAACCATTAGATCAAACTCTAGTGGATATGATGTCGTAAACTTATTTTCTATATATATTCTTTCTAACTTTTTAGCTTATTATTTACGAGTCAGCTTGTGTTCAACTTATATTTGACTCGTCAATAAATGAGAGCTGAATTTTTTGGCTCGATGCTTTAATGAGCCGGCTCGAAATCACCTTATTTATGAAACGGGCTGAACACAAGCCGACTCCGGCTTGCTCGCCCTAGATAGTGGCACCGATGTGCAAATCGCCTAAACCCGAGGGGTCTACATGCAATTTTACTACTAAACTGTGTACATATATAAGAGCGAATTGTTGCGCTCTCTCTCCCCGACCGTGTCGCCGATATAAAACCCTCGACTCCTCCCTCTCTCTCTCTCTCTCTCCCTCTCTCTCTCTCTCTCCCATTTCCATTCGAGCGTTGCGACGCACCGCTCCCTCCCTCGTCCTCGACGCTTCTCGATCCTTCTCCCGCTCTCCCGATCCCCCTCTCGCGGTTCCGCGATCCGGAGGCGAGCTAGGGTTTCGGCGCCGGGCCACGCTCGCCCCGAGATCTCCTTCACCGAGCTGGTAATTTGTTGTCCGATCGAGTTTCCCGCTCCGTTTTCGCGTTAATGGCGTCGAAAACCCTCCTTGATTTGATCCCTTATGCGTTTATTGCGGCTCGGATTTTGGTTCCTAGCTCAATGAGTATGTTGCGTTGGGATTTTGTAGTCGTGGTTGGGGAATTTTGGTTGAGAGTAGTGGCTATGTTAGAAATGTGATGTTTTGTGCTGAGTGAGGATGATAAGGTGTATCACAGCGCGCGGTTTAGGAGAGCCCTGGAATTTTTTGGGATGAGAATGTTTTTGACCCAGATTTAGATCTAGCTCGTAATTTGGACATCCTAATTACTTGTTACCTTGGGGACAAATGGAAACTTTTCCACAACAAAAGTTCGAATTTAGTGTTCATCCTTCTGAGGGGAAACGAATAAAATTTCAGTGAAGAGTGATTTTGCGGTGAAAAGTGTTGGCGACAGTTAACATACGGTTTCAATATTTTTGCTTTGCTTATGTCAACTTGTCAAATGAGTATCTGTTCTAACCAATACACTCCGAATGGTGGTGTATTTGCTTCATGGCTATAACTAGTTGTTCTCTTCACCGAGGTTGGATTGCATGTATATTGGATTTCCTTAAATGCCTCTTACTGGGATGCCACAGATTGAACATCTAAGTGATATCTGTGCAAACGATTTTGGGGTTAAAGTGATCATTTTGTTTGTTCATGTAAAGATTTTTAATGGAAGGAAGAAGGGATGTTCGTACAAATATAGTCTATTACAGGACTGCAGTAGATATTTCAATTTCGGAAATATGCTCATTCTTATAAATATACCTCTTCCTGATAACCTTCCTATTCTATAAAAGTGTTTTAAATAAAAGCTTTCCCAGATAATACCTCTTTGCTTGATAGTACCTCTCGTCCTTCCATTTGAACAATAAGATTTAACTTTTTAGCACTTGCTGCATCGGTAAGTAGGGTATGAATGATGCCAATTAAGCTATAGTTATAGGTCTGATTCTTGTCTATTAGACTCACCCCTAAAAGATTCCAATTGCACAATAAGCAAAAACTTCAAGTTGGAGCTTCTGCTTTTGGACCTTTTAACTCTTGGCCACCACTTGAATCTTTCTTCTTGTTTCCATTTTCAATTTCTGAATCTCTTCGATCTTGACCTTTAATGCTTTGAAATGTGATCGTAGGTAATGGCAACTTTTGAGCTGTATCGAAGGTCCTCGATTGGAATGTGCTTGACAGAAACCCTAGATGAGATGGTGTCGAATGGGACCCTTAGCCCAGAGCTTGCTATCCAAGTCCTGGTGCAGTTTGATAAGGTTCGATTCTAACCCTTATGATTAATTTTTCCTCTTTTTTTAACTGAAAATTCCATTCTATGTAGTTATATAATTTTCTGTTCTATTGTCTTCTTTAGTCTATGACAGATGCTTTGGAAAACCAAGTGAAGACCAAAGTCTCTATTAAGGTATGCATTTGCAGAAGAGCTTCTTGCATTTTATCTACGTAGCTTTATCTTTGTTGATCTTTTTTTTTTTTTTGCTTACTGCTTCTATTAATAATTGCTGATTAACTATTTGTAGCAGTATAATTTCAACAGATCAGACGTAGCTTGATCAACATGACTCAAATCTGTAATAAAATGAAAGGTTTAAGAAGAATAAGCTTCCATACTGAATTATAATGAAGCCATGACTCCAATAATCTTTTGAAAGCTCGTGATAGATGTTCAATCGAGTATTTGGTCTAGTACAGTGGGTAGAAAACTGAACCTGGATTTTACCAATATTATGTTCTAGTTGGGACAAGATCGGGGGCTCTGGACAGGGTACAGAAGTATACAACCCCTGGGTATCAAATTAGGTTTAGTTCTAAAAACTAGTTTACGTGAAGAGAATAAATTAAAGTAACCAAAATGATTTGGAAATATACTTTGTTTATCCAATAATGAAAACCTGCTCAATGTCCATGTAAACTAAAATGATTAATTAAAAGTGCACCTTGAGATGTAAAATGCGGAATTATCCCATGATGAACTGTTGAATGCACCTTGAGACCTTGTGTTGATTCAAGTGTGCCTGCATGATGTATATCGAGGCATGCTCATCAGTCGTCGGGTGAAAAGTGGACAAGAAGGGGAACCCGACACACGAGGCAGGTGTGGACACATGCCTTTGCTGGATTAGGGCAATCTTTTATATCTCTTTATATACTACGATGTGCTCCATTTTGGTAAGGACATATACAGCCATTATAAACTTTTACAGACATATAACTGCTGAAGAAATAATATGATGATTTGATGAAAAATACATCTACAATAAAAATAAGTAGTGTGCCCCACCTAGATTAGAATCCTAGATTCGCCTCTGTGGGAAAGTGTCAGTAGTGAACCTCCAGAACTTCTGGGAGCATTCTAGCACTACACTTCTAAATTTATATGCGTATGGGGTGTCTTATATGAACTGATCAGGTTATACTAGCGTAACTTTTACAAAGTTTAAAATGCTAGTGTAATATCTCTGTCGGCAAGTAAATAATTCGATTATATCTACAACATTTAAAAGAACGGTATTAATAAAAAGATTTAACTTTTGGAATTCATTTTTCTGCCATCGAACATGTGAAAATAGAGGCTCTAGTTTTTCTTAGAACAGTATTAGAAGAAGACAAACATCTTATGGGAAGGATTATCATATGGGATTTAGAATTGCTGAGCACTTAACTGTGCTTTTGCCAATTTATGAGACCCGTATCATCCGAATCATCCATTATTTTTAGCACACACACTCTCAAACTGATTGCCATTTGGAGACTCCACACTCCAAATTCAAGTACATCCTAGTTATCACAAATCCTCGGAAAACCTCTTCAACTCGCTAGAGCTATCTCTAAATATTTTATCTGTTTCTTTATGATAAGATAAGATTTCAGCTGAAGTGCCAATCTCAATACTCAGAAAGCTTATACTCTCTTGCATGCTGCTCTAGTTGATTTGCATAAGGTCAGTCTTCCGGGCTATTCCTAAGTACTACGCTGACTCGTACTTGCTGACAATTTTCTTGCTAAGTTGGAAGTGCTTTTGTTTGTGATTTCTGGTTGGGCTTCTCAGGCCAAGAAGTCTTTTTTCGAATGGACTTTGCATGTTTACTCTGGCTGAATCTCTAATTTAGCTTTATATGCTTTCGCTAGAAAAGTAAAATTAAAAGAAAAGCCAGTGTTTTTCATTTCCTTACGGTACAAAATGCTTGAATTTTCCGATTTCTATTAACTATTCATTTTTGTTGCTTTTTTTTTTTCTTTTGCATAGGGGCATTTACACACATACAGGTTCTGCGACAACGTATGGACGTTCATCTTGCAAGACGCGATGTTCAAGAGCGACGAAATGCAGGAGCAAGTCGGGCGAGTCAAGATCGTGGCTTGCGACTCCAAACTGCTTACTCAGTAGACCTTCTTCGTGGCTTGTTTGGATGCTCTCCTTCTGAGAATATCTTCAGAAGGATGACTAAAACCTCTTTTTTTGTGTTGTGCTTGAGAACTCCAAACTCTTACTCCCACTCGCCCTGTTATCAGTTCGTGTAATTTGCGTAGTTATTTGCATATTAGGAGTGTATTATATCTATCACCGCCATTGTCGGTAAAGCTTTGATTTGCTGGAAACAGGCCCAATTTCTTTTTTTTTCCTTTTCCGATCGAAATAAGATGTATTCAAGTTTCCGCAAAAGCTGCATGAAAAGCTAGCATATATTGTAGAGAGCTTAGCGAAATTTCATCGCTATCTTTCCGAACAATGCGTGTCAGATCAGGGGATCTTCATCCATCACACAGAGACAGATTCCTACTTGTTCTGCAGGCGAAAACCAGCCCGCCAGTTCGGCGGCTTGGTTGGCAAGCCTGTTCTGCTAACATGTGGAACTTTTGATGATCAAAAAGAGGCTCAAATATTTTTGAGTTTCATCTCACATTGTTCTCTTTTCGGTTTAGGCTGGCGAGACGAGTCTCACATCGCCTGATACTTTAAGTCTGAGCCTGACGAGAATGTCATGGCTTAAAGGGAGGGAGATTATGAGACCCCATATAATTCTATATATAGAATATAATAGGACTAGAATTTTTAATCCGGCTTAAGCATTTTGGATGATGGCTAGATCCAAGAGGTTAAGAGAGTTAAGTATATTAGGACGGAAGTAGTCCTAGAATGGGTGACTTTCTGGGAAGTTGGGGGCGCCACAGTGTACCGTCTCCACTAGCTGCCTTGCAGTGTTTTCAAGCCAAACTTTTCCGGCTGCAGCTTTACGAGCAGCATGAACGACTCGGCGATTGCAACCCCTGCAGCCATATATAGCACCTTACAGTTTATGGACCCAAGCCTGGTCATTTGTGGTTGTCTCTTGTCACAAAGATCGAATGTCTTTCAGAACTCTGATAGCTCGGGGAATTCGATTAGTATTTTTTTAAAAAAGCCATTAAAATAAATAGTTATTTTATATGATATCATAGCAAAAGATTTTGAATTTTTAAATCTTGCTCAGCATGCATAGAATGAAAAAGGTTCACTCCTCTAATGTAGGTAAATATTCACAATAAGTAGAAGGGTCAATCGCATGTTTAATCCTCAAACTATGAGGTGGGTGATATTTTAGCCCTCAAATTTTAATTTATTGTAATTTATATCTTAAACTTATAAAATTTATTGCAATTAAGTCTCACAACTCAAATTTAGTTAACTAACTATTGATATATTACTGATGAACAAGTGATGTAATATTTTAATTATCAGCACATCATCAATAATAATACTGTTACATTACTTTTATATTAGCAATACATTAATATTTAGTAAACTAGGTTAGATTAGAGAATAAGTCTAAAAATTCAAATCAGAAATTATAATAAATTAAAGTTTGAGAACCAAAGTGTCACCCATCTCATAGTTTGAGGACCAAACATGCAATTTACCCACAATAAAATGTGCTAGCCTTTTCTGCATACATTTTCATTGCAAAATTGCACAAATATTACACGTAAAGCTGGTATTTGCATGCGTTCCCTCTATAATCTTTTCGATGTGTTGCTAGTTCAATGTTTTGATAGGGTCGTGCAGTGCAATTCAATTGATTTTTGTATTTCAATTGATTTTTGTATTGCAATTCAGCGTCAAAGAACATGTACTAGGGTGTATGTGCGACTCGTTCAGATCATGAGTTCGAACAAATGAGACAATTTTTTTAGTATCAATGACCAGAAACAATGAATAGGATAGATAGAGAAGATCAACCATACACCCATATTGTATATAAAATTTATGGTTTCCACATAATCCGACTTATTTGAATGTATATTCTGATTATAAGCAGTAGCTTCTTCCATCCGAAAGGAAATTCACATATTAACCGAAACCGAATCTCCGAAACTCGGTGCAGCATTTGTAGAAAGAAATGAGCCTTTAATCAATTAATTCCTTAATAACTTCACCATCAAAGAGGAACAGCTTCTTAAAACTCCAGTAAGAGAACGGCCCAGTGTCAATCTCAAACAACATATAATAGCATAGAAGTAAAACTCCAGTAGAAAAAAATAAAAAATAAAAAAAAGAAGCCATTACATATTAGGGCGAAAGACGAGTGCAAGCGAGGATATAGACCAAACTGCCTTCTTAATGTAAAACTGATTACAAAAAGCGTATTGTATGGTTTCCAGTATAGCTGATTTATTAGCACATGCATGATTTATTGCATACTGTGATGTTTGATTCGTATAAGATCGCTTTGTACAGGATTTGTGGAAGTAAAGCTCTAACCGGAGCCGTCGCTGCTTCCAAAGTTTGCATTAGATGGAGACCATAGCCGTTTTGAAAAAAAAAGGACTCCTTCGATCATCTCTGAGACATTTATTCTTTATTATCCATACGTGAAAGCGAGGAAGGAAACATCGTTCCTCACAGTAAAAGACACTGCAGACGAAAAACAAAGACCATTTAGTAGTTTAACCAGTCTCTTCAGTCTAACTGCAGAGGAGAACTAACCTCAGCTTAAAATCATGTAAATAGGGAGGACAAAAATGGCTGTTCAGAAAGAAAGGTTTAAATGGAGCTGCTCTAGTCAGTCGTCTATAAAGTATAAACAGCAAAAATAAACCAACAAAAAAGTCAAACTGTATAACTTCATCGCTTTATCACTTTATCCTTTTCATATGCTTATTTGAAACGAAGGTGCGTCCGTCTTACTTTTCCTTTTTCAACTTGTCCTACTTTTTTATATTTCACCATTTTTAAGTTTAGATTAACCGATTCCAACATTCAAGTTGTTAAAGAATCAAGTCTTGCAGCATAATAATAAACTTTCTAGAACTTACAGAAGAAAGTGCTTCTGCAGAAATACGGCGAGAAGGCATTTGATGTTAGTCCTTCAGTATGCAAAACTTTTGCAGAGCGGACTTGATGTCGTTCGAGCTGAATCCCTCAGTCTGAACAATGTTGGAGTTGTCGAATGCTACAACATCTTCTAAAGGATAGGCCCTCGCAGCATGCAGATGGCTCGGGGCATTATTGAATGAGCCCTTTAGTATAATGGTTTTGCGCACACCTCCAAGTAATCCTTCATAATCCGTATCACCACTTTCACCGACAAACACCACCATATTTGATAGCTCCAAGCCCCACCTAATATACAAGTACCTGAATATATAGCAGGACAGGGGAAATAGAACTTAGGGATAGCCTTAGCGCCACATGTAGACAGACATATGAGGAAGAATATTGTGGGCAAAGAACTGTAGAAAAAACCAAGTAAAAAGTTTACGAGTAGCAAGATTTTAGGGACTTAATCTACAATACCGAAAACTGTTGAACAAAATCGAAATCTGGATCAAATTTCAGGGGCTAAAAATTTGTACTAAAACCAAGAAACTGAACAAGATGGCAGCTTTTGTCAGATAAAAGAATTAGATGAAAAAAATAACGGGATTAGTATTCTCATTGAAACCTTAGCGCCTGGGATCGCGAAGCCAGAACAGGAATGAAATGAAGCTTGGTACCATCATGGCTATATAAGACATGGCAGCGGAGTGCTTGAATTCTCATCAACTTCCGCAGTTCCTTCACATGAGGTACCTACAACAATTTGGCAAGAACAACATAACCCAAGTTGGATAACAACCATACCAACTTTAAACAATGTTTAGCCACATATCAAAATAGCTCTGGAAAGTTGTGATTAAAGTACTGCAGCACTTTTGAAAAGGAAAATAACAACTTACACGTTGCGTGTTGATCACTTTAAAAGCAAGGCAGAAAGTCGAAGAGCGCTCCTCGTCTTCGACAACAACTTTTTCTTCATTTTCTCCCTTGTTTTCTACAAGTGAAGCAGCCCAACGAACTAAAGTCCTTCTTAAGCCTTCTCCTCCCCACCGGTACTCGATTTGTGAGTGATAATCTAAATCAATTGTAAATGGAAGCTCAGATGGGCTAACCATATCCTCAGAGTTCGAAGATGGGTAATACAAGTCGCTGCCGCTATTGCAGACAAAAGCATCGAAATCAGTAGGAAGCAATCCTCTGGAGATCAGCAAAGAGTGTATCTCTGATATCGTCAGGCAAGTTGACAATACGAAGCCAACAGAACCAGACGACCTTTCAGCACGTGTGGTCTCAAAGGCACTTTTAATAATCTCAATCAGGTCTTCATTACTAACAGAGTCCACAGCAATAACAAAGATATGTTGCCTCCTCCTCAACATTGGTAGCTTATTAGAACCGCTCTGATCAGCTTTCTCACTGGACCCATCCTTTCTTGTGGCTCTCACGACACCCTTTTTGAGTTTCATTATGAGTTCATTAGCACGGTTGTCCTCAGAATCTAATGTATTCTCAATGGTTCCACTATCTTCAGCCTTTTCACCATCTAAAGAAAGCCTTAAGTTGAGAGAGATGTCTTGAATGTCTCTCAATGAGTTACCTGGTGAATCTGATTCTGAATTCTCTGCATTATCTTCACTCTTCTTCCATTGAGGATGCCTTGGCCTCAGAACAGCTATTTTTGACAAGTAGGTCTTGCAGTGCTCGGTCCAAGAGAATAGGTGAATATTTTTCAATCCATTCTGACGACATCTTGCCCAAAGCTGCTTGTCTGAAACAAGCTTATAAAGTGCATCAGCGATTGCATTCTGATCGTGAGGATCAACTAGGATACCGTTGTCGAGTACCTGAATAAAAATTCAGCATACAAAAGATTCAGTTATCCTAAGTGGAAATAGAAAATAAATGCAAATACTTTGTTTAAAGAGGATGTGAATCATATAATAAACAAACCCGATGTATGTCAACAGGGCCTCCATTCTTTGTGGCCACAATAGGGAGACCGTGTGCTGCAGCCTACTTGACCAAAGATAGTAGAGTAAGACATTTTACAATAGGTGCCAAGTATAACACAAATTTTTAGATGTAGAGTACTGACCTCAATCAAAGTGAGGCCAAATGGCTCGATGAAAGCCGGATTTATAAAAACACCCTGCAAAAGAAGCACAAACCAGTTGATTGATGCACATAAAAACAGGTACAAGTAGGCACAACATTTCTTTCGCTGTGTACTTCCATTCAAATTCTTTTCACCTGGTAGATCATTCCGTTCAAAGAAGTGCTCACAGCTATCTATTCACATCTGGAACTCATTATCACCTCTATCCTTTTTCCATCACCACTTTATTTATATCAAGGAAAATGGAGGAAGAATGAGAGGAAATTATTCTGGTCTAACAGCAGTAAGCCCTTAAAAAAAATGAAAAAGAACCCTACCCTTTTCCAACCATTATGCATTGATCAAGATAGTAATTCTTAAAGACCAGCCATTATAGAATATGGTCAAACTATTGAAACTGAGCTGAAACTACTAAAACAGACATAGCTGATATACCTAAACCTCGGCCAAAGCAAATCTGAAGCTTTGGCCCTTGGGCCACACAATTCATGCCACTTCTCAGAGAGTAAATGGTAGCAAACCTTATGTCAGCAGAAGTCGGTCTACAGTTTCCTTTCATGTTTGTTCTGCCATATGTAATGCATATTGCCTTTGTCCTTCTTTTTTCCCCCCCAATAATTTATCTAAATACTCAAACATATTATATGACTATTGCCAGCTCACTCTACCTGTGCTTTGATTAGCACAAAACATGACAAACCCATTTTTAGGCTCAACTTTGCAATTTGACCATCACAGAAGAAATTGTACCTTCGTTCTTGCTGCCAAGCGATAGATATCCGGAACGTCAGACTGTTTGTGGTGTTTGGGGTATGCCACTTGACCATACAGGTCATACTTATCAATCAACTTAAGTATTGTGGTCAAAACGGCTGAATTTGTACTGGACATCTCATCAATATTATCACGATTGCCCATTATCAGTGTCTGCAGCATCAAAGTTCCAAATTAATAGAAGATAAAAGAGCAAATATGAAATCTTTTCGATTCATGCTAACTAGACAGATATAGTGGGTTCAAGGTAAAATGAAGCTAACTACTTAGCCAATGTAAGCTTGTAATTTAACTTACAAGATTTGCAAGATGCTGTAAGGGGCGGCATTCACCAAATGCCCTAACAAGTGTTGTGAGATTCTTCTTGGGATCTGGGCGGGCAAGAGCAAGTATCATGGGTTTACGAGGATTTGTAAAGAACCTCATTATCTGTCATTAATTTTATACGCACGTTAATAAATGACAAAAAGAAAGAGCAATTAATACAGTTCCTGACCATAAAGAATACTACCACTGTTTTCGATGATTTAGCATGGATAATCATGATGTTTGATAAAACAACAAGAAGCTGAATAGCAGTGTGTGGACTGCAGGGGGGGCGGGGGAGGGGGGAAACGCTATTTTGCTATAGATATCTACACAGCAAATAGCAAAACTTTAACTGATTCCTCTAAATAAAAAGTAAAGGAAGGATCTAGAACCTCGGACCAAATAGGTGGATCTGAAGCTGAAACATCTTCAGCTCCTTCTACATCGCCATCCGAATCAACATCGTGAACAACAATGTGACTGAACTCCATACCAGGAGGAATTACCTGCAGAGTCCGGTAACGTGAATTTTATCTTAAGGCATAAAAATGCCACAAAATAAACTTGAATCACATCCAATATAATTGTAGGATTTATATCCAATACTTCCAGCAACCAAGACGAAAATAAAAGATGAAGCATGCTTGTTTTCATATAACAGAAGCCAAGTTCAGGTTTTATGCCCAGTTCCTTTATTTAGTAAAAGTGTAGAAAGCCAGCAATTGGCTCACTAGCCCAAAAACTGAGCTGAGTCTGCAAGGTTGAAGCCATTTTCAGGAACAGGCTACAATTTAAAAAAAAATGAAATATTCCTGTCTTGGTGACTTCTGGCCAAACAAAAAACCATGTCAAAAGTGAAAAGTCCAGTGAAAGTAAAATTTCATTGAAGTTCACTTTCAACTGACCATCCTTGCATCAGCAAACAAACAGCCTAAAAAGATTTTGCAGACAAATAAGTTCATTCCATGTTTTAGCAATTAAGTTGAAAGATAAAATATACTCACAGCTGTACGAGGCATATAGCGGCCAAAGCAACTCACACCCCGCTTGATCCGAGCTCTTAATTTCTTAGCAAGTATCACGTCGAAACCATCATATAAATTCCACTGCTCCTCTACCTCCTGTCTAGTGCTTGTAATAATAATCTCTGATGCATCTAAACACAGTTCTTCTCCTTCAATTCTACGCATTATTTTATACATTGAATTTATTTCTTCCCTTGTTTGCCGCCCTTGTTTCAGAAGCTGTTCTAACTTATCCCTCCCAAGAGAATGTCCTGTGAATACCATTGGCACGTTGAGTGCCCCAGATAGAAGCGCAGCAGAGTCCCCTGCATCGGCGTAATGCCCATGAATTACAACAGGCCAAATAGGCTCCCCACCACCAATTTGTTCGCCAAGAGCTTTGGATATTTGCATTATGTGGCCAAGAGCGCCGTCAACGAATTCTTGAATGTATGGCCAGAGACGTTCTTTCGGGATGTATTTATCTCTGGGTCCAAATGGTATGCGAATTATATAAGCGCCGCCACTCTCTCCCATCTCATCATGCATGCAATTTTCGGAGTTTCTTGGAGCCAACATCTCGGTTGGCTCGCCGTAGCTCCAATCAACATCTGGCGCGGCGATTTGCCTCGTAAGCAAATCGACACGGTAAACCCCAGGAGTTGAGCCTAAAGCTCTAGCAAGTTCTACAACATACTTGACCTGGAGAAATGCAACAAGTAAGCAAATCAATGGGAGAGGAAAACACACACATACACACACACACACAAGTGGCATAAACCTTCAAAAGGAAAGGGTAGTAACTCAACTTTCTTATCTAACAAAAGGGTATGATGAGGAAAATTATATATACAAGGTAAAAAAAATTTGCTAATAATGAATTTATATGTTTCTGTAGGTACATATCAGCACGGCAGAACTACCTGGCCACCAGTATCAGAATCCCGACCAAGCTCCATGTTCTCACCACGTATCAGACCATGAATGCTGCATGCCGCAATATGATTTGTTAGAAAGAAGAAAACATAGAGAAGGAATCATGAATATTAGCAATGAAAAGCATATATCAACTTCACAGCTCATTTTATCAATTTCAATGACCTTATTGCAGTATGATCAGCTTCAATATTGACAACTGTTATCCCCATATATAAATTCACTCTGTTAGTTCAGTGAACGAATACCTAAAAAAGTAAGGGAAAATTCATGTCCTTCCTGTAAAACTTCATTGCAATTATCTAAGCTCTAGAACCCAAAACCAAAACAGTTTTGGAATATAGGAAAACACGACAATCTACAAATTCACTATCACATTGTCGACTCCATGGCATCACATATTAACCTTAAGGACTGCTATATTAAATATTCCTGAATATCCAACTGCAAATAATGACAGGACGTCCAGTGTACCGACGCCAATCATTGCTACGGTAAAAGAAGTTTCATAAAAGTTCAATAAAATCTGATTTAAAATCTACAGATGTCAAGCCTGTTCTTCCTATTTAGTGGAAAGTCTGAAACATGAAAAAGAAAGGAAAAAAAAAAATGCATGCTAAGATGGAGTCAAGTATTATTATTTGCAAAAAAAGAATTATAAAAGTAAAAGATAAATTTTATGACAAGTTCCATTTCAAAAGATCCCGAACTGCCGGCTGTGAGCTAAAGATAAGATATGCATCGAAAAAAAATGTGCATCTTGGTAGAAATGTCAACCGGGCATTCATGTAACTGGTATGCATGACTACTAGCCTGAATAGGAGGGGAAAATAAAATGCCCCAACCCACACTCTCCCAGTAAAAATAGGAAAATACTATAATAATCACTAGAAGTTTGGGCCCATGCCTTATCAATACTATATACATCTTTTTATCCTTGTGCTGGCTAGCCAAAGCATCAAAAGCATCGACTGAGTTAATCCTGGGCACTCGCCCTCTTGTGCTGTCACCATGAGCAGAAAGATCGCCCACAGCATCTCCTTTCTCTCCCTCAGAGAGGTCTTCAGACATATCTGCAGTTGCCTCTCGGCGACCTTTCTCACGCTCAAGACGGCGTTTAGACAGACGCAAGGCTTCCTCTCCTTCAATCTACATTACATGACCATAATGGAACATGATAAGCAAAAGATGCAATGCAACAACTAATGAGCGTCACATAAAAATAGACAACATAAATCTCAATAAATTAAGATGACACATACTTCCTTTACTTCAACGAAGAGTTTCATGTATTCTAAAGCATAAGTATGGGGAAGTAACGCGTCAATTGACTATCTAATTCGTCTTTTTCGCTATTAAGGCATAAGCAGTGTATATTTATCTAGCGATTACCGATCACTATATAAGAGATAGTGATGCTTGCACACGTTGGCCAAAAGATCGTAACTCCACTCGAGTTAACAATAAAATGAAGTAGCGTATGCGTTCCTTTCCACGTAACCTCTCAGCTGGAATTATGGAAGAGCAGAGGCAACAACAGTATGAATCAGAAAACACAGAGTCTGCGGAGGCAAAGGTTCCAACTTGATAGAAAAGCTAATATCTACTTCTTATTGCCTCTATGCTCATTTATATCCTTGTCTCAGTGAGATTAACAAAACAATACTAAAATATCAAAATTGTTCGCCACTCGCCTACCATTATTCTCCATTCTCATCTTCTTCAATCCAAAACCAAGAACAAACAAATAGAGTCGATAAACTCTGCAACGCTAAATGGGTAACAGAGATACAGATCGTAACTATCCATTATAATCACATTACCTCTTCCAATTCACTCACGCGAGGCATAAAAGTATCAGACGATCACAACATAAGCGATCGTCACAACGTGAATTCGCCCTCAAAAATCAAATTAAAACCGTAAACATTAGATAAAAATCAGAATTTAAATTCGGAATGGAAAACCCCCCCCACCTGCTTCTTCTTCCTCGTCAAGTTCCAAATCCTCCAACACATGTTCTCGAGCCTCGTGTTCCGCTCCTGCGGACTCCGCATCGCCGCGGCCTAAAATCACCAGAAAATCACAGAAAAATCACCAAAAAATCCGAAAAAAATCGGGGAAAAACAAACAAACAAAAAGAAGAAGAAAAAAGAGCTGCTACTCACGCGAACCCAGGTCTTGTAGAGATCGGTCTCGTCGAAGCCGGTGATGACCTCCTCGACGAAGTAGCGCGCGGGGCTGAACCTTCCGCGCTCCCTGAGGAGGAGCGAGGACTTGTCGGCGTCGATCCCCTTCCCCACGTCGAGGATCGCCTCCAAGTAGCTATTCACCCAATCGTTCCCCGCCATTGTTGTAGCTCTTCCGAGAGATAATCCCCAGAGAGAATCCCCAGAGAGAGAGAGAGAGAGAGAGAAGAGGCGACGAGGAGTGAGGGGCTCTTCTTCTTTGTCCAAGTAAATTAGTTGTGTTGTAGAGAGAGAGAGAGAGAGAGAGGGGGTATAAATGAAACGGTGAGGGATGTGGAGAGAGAAAGAGGAGAGAGAGAGAGAGAGAGAGAGAGAGGGTGAGGTGTGAGGGGATCGAGAAGGGTCGTAAATTGTAGAGAGAGAGAGAGAGAGAGAGAGAGAGAGAGAGAGAGAGTGAAATGGAAGGATTAGGAATATTTGCACCAAAAGTACGAGGGTTTATTAAGATTTAAAGAAAAGTCACTTTTTTTATTTTAGCATTTTATAATTTAAAATATATTATTTTTAGGGATAACTTCAAAAACCCCGTGGTCTCGCACTTTCTAACTTTAGTACTCTGTGATTTAAAGTGTATTAATTTGCTCCCCTATGGTTTCGTTTTTTCCCTTTTTTTTTATCAATTTTATTATTTTTTTTTTCTAAAATCAGTGACAAAATTAAAATTAAAGGGTACTAAAGTAAATATTCGGTAAATCTCGATGGGTACTTGAAGTTTTTTGTATATAATTTAACGAAACATTAAGAAAAAAGATATAGAAAAAATAAAAATAAAACCACAGGGGGCAAATTGATGCACTTTAAACCACGGAATACTAAAGTGAGAAAGTGTGAAACCACAGAGGGGTTTTTGAAGTTTTCCCTTATTTTTATACTTTATAATTTTTTTTTAATTTTCTTTATTATTTTTTTTTTGTTAAATCATCGATAAAGTTAAAACTAAAAAACACTAAAAGTGAAGAGTTGAGCTAGAATTAATTATGTAAAATATCATAATTAATTTTTGCTGGCACATTGCCGAACTCAATTATAAAATAATAATAAATTATTAACTCATTTATCATACCTTTCATTTTTATACTATTTATTTCTATCAAATAAATAGTAGAATTTAAAAAAAAATTAATTATACAGCTATACAAATAAACAATGAAAAAAAAAAAATTTTATCCAAACTATCTGAAAGTCTGCTTCAACTTGAACTTACCCTAGGGACTGTAAAATCTAAAGGAGATAATTTCAAATATAGCCGTAAAATTTTAAAATTTCCTCTTACTTTTTTTTAAAATTTAAAATAATATATATGAATAGTATTTATTTTTGTAAGGATGTTGAAAATTGGTGGGGGAGGGGGGACTGTTAAGGATAAGACATATTCTGAGGATTATGCTTTTGGTATATTAAAAAGAGAAAAAGATGCCTCACTCTTTTATTCCCTTCACATTTTGTTTCAAAAGGAGGTTTAGTTGCATTTGATAATACAAAGAGCTCTCAATTTAATTCGCTGTTTGTAGGTCAGTTCGTGTTTGACTCAAAATTGATTTGAATTTAGCTGTTCCGTTTAATAAACAAGTTGATCGTGAGCTTATTATTTTCAGTTTGAAAAATAAACGAGTTTGACTCAATATAAACAAATAATGTATATAAACATTATTTTCAAATTGATGTGTAGTAAACTTGAATACTATTTTTATCTTTTTTTTTTTTTTTGTTAGCATGAATTTTAATTTTAATGCTAGTTAGTCATTACTAAGAGCAAAAACAAATATCAACAATTATTAATTAATAATAGTGGTAATTATAGTTAGTAGTAATATTTAAAGTTCAAACTCAACAACTTTAATACTTTTTATCAAAAAAGTGCTTCAATATTTTCCAATTAACAAACTACAAATGATTATAAGAACTTCCATTGAAAAATATATATTAATTTTTTATTTTTGAATTATGGGTCTTAAAAAAAAGATAAAATGATAAAATTGCCCCCAGCTGGACCCCAAAACATGGGACCTTATAAAAGAGTCAAATAACCATCAATCAAGTAACATTATTTTATAAGCAATCCCATCTAATTATTATATATATATATATATATGCCAAAATAATAATAATAATAATAATCCCTTTTTAAATCCCACCCATGATTTTGTGCCAACACATAAGCTCAAAAGAGAACCATCAAAAAGTATTAATAAATATAGCTAGTTTATTATTATTATTATTATATATTTTTTAAAAAGCCACATAAGAGATCTCCTTTTTATAAAGCAATGGGACAAGGGGCACACAATAAGAGGGACAGGTGTTTAACTTTAGGGCACATTAATTAAAAAAATAATTAGTAGTAGGAGTGTGGCTAATTAAGTCTTAAGAATAGGATTCACAAGCAAAAGATTATATTTTTATTTATTTTTAGAAAGAAAAAGTAACTATATTTATTAACCTAATAAAAAAAGAAAATGTTCAGAACCCCATTAGTGCCAAATAATAAATTTTGCAAAATTTTATATAATTAATTTATGTTTGGTCACATTCTATATGGATGGAGAAAAAAAAAAAAAGAAGTGAAAAAAAAATAGAAAGAAAATGATCTTCTACAATGGTTAATATTTTTTTTCTCTTTTAATTTATTTTTTTATTTCATTCTCTCAATCCAAATGAAGCAATAAATAAAAAAATTAGCTACTTAATAAAATTAGCTTGATAATAAAACTATTAAGATAATGGTCGATTTGGCATTAAAAATCACTGAACGTCATTAGATCAAACAGAGTTATGATAAAATATATAAAAATATGCTTCTTAATTTTCTGGTAGGACGACGGAAAATATATTATAACAAATTCATTACGATATGCTAAATATAATTTTATACAAGAAAGCAAGTAAAGTATTTTTATTTATATTTTGTGACCACACGTAATATAATTTCTCCTAAGTTTTTTTGGATATTGTAACCCCCTCCTTTTAGTGGGGAATACCATTGACCTTTCACAATCAGTGAAGAATATATATACAATAAAAAAAATTTCCATTTGCTATTAATGACCCTCTATAGAGTAAGAGCCAATTAGAATATTGGGTTAATTTCATACAGCTTCGTATAAACATATGAAATAACAAATATATTTCTATAAAGTTTAACTTTTCATATTTATTTTTACAAAAGTCTAGTGATATTCATATTTGTCCTTCTGATTTGTTATCGTTAGAGCACTATTTATCTTTTAACGGAAGATAAGTGGAATGATATTTTTGCTATCATAAATATCTCCTTCCAAAAGACCCAACTGTTAGAATTGTATAGAAATGTTCTTCAAAAAAATTTTAATGGTTATTTTTTTTTACCATCATAAATAACTTATGAGGAATAAAATTATCAATTTACCTCATTCACTAATCAGAATTAAGTATTTTTATTTATGATTAACTATATTTTTCTAACGGATCCTAACAGTGGGGTGTATATTTGAAAACGCCAAGATTTCTGTAAGAATAAATATGAAAAATTGAACATTGTAGGGATGCTGACATTTGTTGAAAAAACAGAAAGGAAAAAGAAAGTGTAAAAAATTATTATTACACTGATATTTTTCATTCCCGAAGTAAATTTCATAGGTGAAGTATTTAACCAACTATTTGGTTCCTAAAAAAAAAATATAGAGAGAAAATTTTCTAGAAAAATAAAAATAAATCAGTTTTTTTTTTTTTTTTTCAAAAGTTTATTTTTTTCAGAATTTGTAGGATACTAATACTTTTGTTTTCCGAAAAAAAAATCAAACAGTAAAAAATAATAGTTTTTCATAAAATTCGAGAAAAAAAAAGAACTATTTTTTCTTGGAACCAAACTAGCAAAAAAAAAAAAAAAAAGTTTTTCATAGAATTTTTTTTTTTTTTTCAGTATTGGCTATTTTCCTCATAGGTTCAATTCAAAGGTCTAATTTCTACATAAAAAGAAATAAAATTAAATTGAAATATGATGAAAAAAAGTAATAATAAATTTACAATATATATAGATAGATAGATGCACTTGATGGTAATAATTTGACCTCTTCTAAGAGCTTAGGGACCTCTGATAAAAATAAACCACAACAGTAACAAACAAGCCTTAAATAATACCACTTTTTCAAAAGTTGTGGGATGACACTATTTTTATTTATTTATTTATTTATTTTTTGACATTGTTGCTATTTCCTTAATTATTGATCATGTCAAAAAAAAGTGTCAAAAATTCAAAGCATGCTCGGAGGAATGCAAACTAGGCGGATCTGGGAGCGGAAGCCCCGCCCCAACTATCGAAATCCCGTCCTAAGTCCCATCCCAAATTCGTGACAGGTTCAAAAATATATTCTATAATTTGTTTCGCCTCATAATCCACCTCCCGCCAGCGCTCCGAATCTACCCTGCCAATTAATATTTTTTTTAAAAAATTATAATATTATTAATATTTTGTAAAGTATAAATTAATAAATTTTTAATAATAATGAATAATATTACTAAGTTATATATAAAATTAACAACATCAATTATAAAAATAAAAAATATCAATCACAACTCCAAACAAAATTCAAAAGTTTCAAATACATGAAAAATAAGAACACCAACTTATTTGTATTTTAGACTTTTTTTAATAAGTATATTATTTTTTAGGAATATTTTTTTAAATATAAATGATTTTTGGAGCAGGAGCGGGTCATAGCGGGGCGGATTCGGAGCGGGTCAAAATTTTTTCGTTTCGGATCATAAAAATTACCTCATTTCCTACTCCAAATTCATTTATTTCTTTTCGTTTACTGCCCTATTCAAGACGGATCAGGACAGGAGCTCCACCAACTCGGATTCGTTTGTATCCTACATGTGGGGTGAATTTTTATTACCTTCATTTTAAGAGAGTTACTTCCAATTTGCCTTAAAAATTTTCATCATCAAAATTTGTGTTTTCAAAAAAGGTTTCTTTAACTGAAGAATTATGCTTTTGACTTCCTCGCAAACAAACAAGCCCTTAGTCTTTTCCATTGCATTGGATTTTTATTTTTTTGAAATAATTGTAATATGGATAAATTGCATGTTTGATGCTCAAGTGCTCAACCTATGAGTCATGAAACATTCTCTTTCTCAAACTTTAATGTATTATAATTTTTAGCACGAACTTTTAAAATTATTGTAATTAAGTCATGAAGCTCAATTCAGCTGCCTAAATATTAATATATTGCTAATTTAGAAATGATATAGCAATATTGTGATTAATGATACGTCAATAATTAAGATATCATATCACTTTAATATCAGCGATGCGTTAATATTTAGTCAACTAAATTGGACTGTAAAACATCATCATAACAATTCTTAAAATTCGGGACAAATTATAATAAATTAAAGTTTGAGAACAAAAATATCACCTGACTTATAATTTGAGGATAAAATGTGCAACTGACCCTTGTAATATTTTAAATATCACTAAGTTCAATTGAGAGCTTCATGGTTTGTAGGATTCTAGCCACCAAAAAAAAAAAAAAAAAAAAAAAAAGAAAAGTGGGCCCAGTTTTGCTCATCCGGTGGATCTGGCCAGGCAGTCCACATAATATTCCTCAAAATTTTCAAGATACAGTCTTTAGATCTTTTGAGAGTTTGTTACACACAACAAATATGTAACTTTTGCTTGGGATACCCCTTATGCGTCCCCCAAAGTGCTGCAGATACGCCAGTAATGCCAAAGATTGCCTGCATCGACCCGCCAACATACATTATGCGTAATTGCTAGCATTTCAGCAGCCTTTAATGAAACCTTTAATAGTGCCTATGACTCATAAATAAGTAAGACTCTGATATAATTGTTATGCAACTTCTAAAGTATCGCCAATGATACGCAATTGTCAGTACATCAGTAATCTATGAGAATGCTTCTCTCGAATTCTTCTTATACAGCCTCTAGAGTGCTTACTGATGATAATATCGGCGACGTTTGGAGCACGCGTGCAAACCAATCAATCGCCAGACATTATTGTCAGCACCGCAACAGTCTTTAAAGAAACCTTCGGTGGTATCCGTAGGAAAGCGAGGGGCTTTTAAGATGAAGTGAGACAATAAGGTCGGTTTGTGTGGTCTCTTTCAAGGGCATGCATTTGCTTTCATGAGTTATCCAGATTCCTCCACCATTGACCTCAGAAAGAGGATAGAGAGAATATCATTGTGATAAATAATAAAGAGAATTTTAAACCAATATATACATATATATATATATATATATAGAGAGAGAGAGAGAGAGAGCGCGCGCTAGGCTGGTATACTATCGGTAGCATGAAGGCCTCCATGCTATCAAAATATTTTCAATGATGCGGCTTCCAAATCGATGATCGGCTCCGTTAGACTTGATCTATATTATTAAAAGTATTTGGAACTAAATTTCATAATTTTTCGGCATTATTTACCTATCAAACGAGTAGCCTAAAAATAAACGGCTGAAATTAAAAATCTCATAAAAAATAATGATAAAAGACTTGAATTTAAGATCAGAGGACTGATCTTACTCTAAATAGTGAAAAAAAAAATTTTATAAAAATTTCATTAGATTTGAATTGTTTTACACCGTTAAATTTACAAACGCATCACATCTATCATTAAAATTGTCAATTTTGAGACATTTTGATTACTAGCCAAATGATGCCGAAAAATTATAAAATTTAGTTTCTAAATATTTTTAATAATGTAGATCAAGTTTAACAGAGCCGATCGTCGATTTGGAAGCCGCATCATCGAAAACAACTTGGTAGCACGGAAGCCTCCGTGCTACCGATAGTATAGCAGCCGGACTATATATATATATATAGAATTAGGCTACTATACTATCTATAATACCGGAGCTTCGATACTATAGTCTTGTTTTCGATTTTAGGATATTCAAATTAACGATCCATACCGTTAAATATGATCTAGAATATATAAAGTTCTTAGGAATAAAATTTTAATTTTTTTCGACATCGTTTACTTACCATTTTGGGTAATTGAAGGTACAATTATCTTCAATCGGAGGCAATAGCATTTTGGCCACTTTAGCCACCTTTTTTTTTTTTTTTTTTTCTTTTTCTTTTTCTCCTTTTATCCATAATTTGAAAGATACATTATTTTTTTTTGGGTAAATTTCCCCTATGGTCCGCAAACTATGAGATGGGTGATATTTCAGTTCTCAATTTTTAATTTATTTATTATAATTCCGACTCAAACTTTTAAAATTATTACAATCAAATCTCATAACTCAATTTAGTTAACTAAATATTAGACCCAACTACGTTGACTAATTATTAAGCTATCGCTGATATAGAAATGATGTAGCAATATTGTGATTGCTGACACGATAATAATTAAAATATCACGTCACTATTATACTACCGATGTACTAATATTTACTTAAATAAATTATATTATAGGATTTAATTGCAATAATTCTAAAAGTCAAGCCAAAACCTATAATAAATTAAAAATTGAGTACTAAGATATCACCCGTCTTATTATAGTTTTGAGGGCCAAACATGCAATTTATCCTTTTATTTTTGTTCTCCCTTTTAACTCATCTGAGTGTAATATATCTAAAAATTAAGAGGTTAATTTAGAAAGAAAATTACCTCATTATGCTTATTTTAATACAACGACTAGTACCGTAATCATTACCTAATTAGTTATTATTCAAAAGGTCAGAAGTTTGAACCACTGTGAGCTTCTTTTCTTACACTTTTAGTTCTTTTCATTTCTCTATAGTCATCAATTCCTTGTGATTGAGTAAATGAGCTTTTCTATTCTTATTAACGTTAGTCGCGAACTTATCTTAAACAAATAAGGAAACAAATATGTACTAAATATTAATTTTCCACTCTCTCACAGAGCCAATTAAGTCAAATAATATTTGAATCAAATAAAATTAAGCATAACCAAACAAGATTTCAAGGTGCCACATCCTTTTGTTTTTCTCACCAGCCACTTAAATAGCTATCAATAACCTTTTTCTTTTGAACTACATTAGGCCTTATTATTAAAAAAAAAAAAAAAAAAAAAAAAAAAAAAAAAAAAAAAACCACCTCTATGTTTTTGCGCTTTATCACTTTAATGCCCTGTAATTTTATTTTTCTCTTTCTGTTATCCCTTCTATTAATTTTTTTGTTAAATCAGTAACAAGTTAAAACTACAAGGTACTAAAGTGAAAATTCGATAAACTATAATAAGATGCTAAAGTGAATATTCGATAAATCATAGGTGAGGTATCTGAAGTTTTTTTTATATACAAAGAGTTAACGAAAATAGAAAAATGAAACCACAGGATATTAAAGTAATACACTTTAAACCACAGGGTATTAAAGTAAGAAACCGCGAAACTACTGAGGTGGTATTTGAAATTTACCCAAAAAAAAAGAAGAGAGAATCATGGGCCAAAAGAAGGAAGCAAATTTCCTACAAACACGTGCATAGGATTCCCTACGCATGGGGTTCATCCGGCCGCTGATTTTTAGTATAATTAATCTACACTATCTGAAATAGACGGCGCAGATTAACTCCGCTAAAATCCAACAACCGGATCAACTCCGTCCGTAGGATTACGTAAAAAATGGAAGAAAAATTCCTACAACCCTATGCTTAAGATTCCTTACGCACGGGATTCATCCAGCCGCTGGTTTCTAGTATATTTACTCCACGCCGTTCGATATTAGACTACATGGATTAATCCCGCTAAAATCCAACGGCGGGATCAACCCCGTGCGCAGCGAATCCTACGCGTGGGGTTGTGCACAATTTGAACCTCAAAAATAAAATAAAAAATAAAAATAAAAACAATAAGATATCTAAGCAATTATGTTCATTTGGCAGAAAAAAAGAGGGTTTGCACATGTTAGGGCAAATGTTGTAGGCACAGTTCACATGGCAATGTGGGAGCATTATTGCTGTTTTTTAAAAAAAGAGGAGTAAAAAACAAAATTTCTGATTTATAGGTATGACTGCTACCAAACCATCTTTTTGTGTGTGTGTGTGTGTGTGTGTGTTCTTCTGCCAAATTTTTCATCAAAGCACGACGAATTTTGATAATTCAAACTTGATTCGAGACTCAGAACTGAATCTTTGTAGGTGATTGCAAGGTGAACTCGCGCAAAGTTGGCCAAGGTCAAATGTGATCTACAATATCTAAACAGACCTGACTGTAAATCTTATCTTAAAAAAAATAAAAATCAGAAATTTTGGATACTAAGATTCTCATAGACAGAGAAATAACCTTGTTTAAAAAGGATAAAACTCGAGAGTACTAGTATTATTTTTGTGTATGAAATCGAACTATTGAAACAAAATCTAAAAGAACTGTTTTTGGGAGAAAACTCAGAATCAGTGGAATTCACTAGTATTGTTTGTTCTAACTCTTCTTCTGACGGTATGCTTTTCATCGAAGTCATTCCTCCACTATTTTCAGCAGTAAAACCAATTTCTACGACCCGAAAGATCTATTTCTCAGGGAATATGTTATTTTAGACATGATCAACTACTGAAACTTATTTAAACGGTACATTCACATTTCTGGAAATAAAACACCGATAAAGATAAATGCACGGGGTACAGAAAACGCATTTCCAGTTTCTCCATACCTCAGAAGAAGAAGAAGCAGCCCTTTCGACATTTGATTAGTTCTCAGAGCGAAGCAACGAAGACGTCGCGTCTCTGGGAATGATGATTCTTCTTCAGCCTCCTCCGTCGAGTGTTGCTCGCCCTGGTTATTGTGGTATGTTAATTGATCAACGAATAGGGCAATGGCACTTCGTGCGCTCAAGTATTAAAAAAACATATATGTACATTTATTTTTGAATGGCATGTATTATTCAACCCAACAGATAAATCAGTTCGACGAGAAATGTTCGGATCGTAATGTTAGGTTCTCAATGAGCGATTACGACCTTCTCTGAAATCAAATCCCTCATCACCACATCCTAGATTCCTGATAAGAAGTGGCTTACTGTTGAATATGAAAAAAGCTTTCGACAGAACTTCAGGTTTCGAGCAAATCGGTTTGGAAAAACAAGCAACAAAAAAGCCACCAGAAGATGTATTATAGCTCTAGTTAGCTTAAAACTCCTAAAAAAACTGTAAACGATTGCAAATATGAGTACGTAAAACTCACCAATATTGGTTGTGAAATACGACGAAGTCGGTTGGTACTTGCTTTCCGTCATCATTTCTGTTCCAATGGTACAAAGCATGGGTTCTATTCTTAAGCTCTAATGTAGAATGACCATAACTTGCCTCCCTGAATGCCGAATAGTCGGGCTGTGGATCGGAGAACCTGAACAATGAAGATTTAGAAAAGCATCATTACCATATGTGTCTAAATTATCGGCAAAAGAGAAAAGGAAAAAAAAAAAACAAATACAAAGAGAGTTAGTAGTGGATATTTCCCTTACCGTAAAGCAAGGCCTTCCTGATTCCCTCCATCGCCGACAGTTACGTAAACAGGAGCGCATTTGTCGGGCACAGGATAACGATTGCCCGATGTTACGTTGTAGTTGATGTTAGAGATACGGTACTGTAAAAAATGATCCATATCGCAATTAGACCCACAAAGAAAACAAGATAACAGTGTTTACTTCCCGTAGGGGATATTAAAATTCGTACTACTTGGATCATGCATATATCCCTCCATGTTGCAATTTCACACACACAAGAAAAAAGAAAACCTTAACTTGGAGTAATAATAATTCATGATCAAAAGTTACAAAACTAATTCTTAAAAATTCTATCAGCGGCATATCGACTAATAGGAACTGATGAGTGAATTACCGATCTCTCGTAGGCGTGAACATGGCCCGCAAAGACGATGTCAACTTTATATTGTACAAACCAACTCTCAAACGCGGCCCGCATACTCTCCCCTTCCATGTAGTGAGCTTCGTTGCTGTTGTAGAGTGGCGCATGCATGAGCACAATAAGCCACGGTGTCCGCTCCCTGTCCACTTGCTGCAGTTCCCCTTTAAGCCACCACCATTGAGGAGTGTATTTAACTGATTCAAGGTCATTCGTTTCATTCAATACAAATGAGAGAAGAAGAAAATGTTGGCAAAAAAAAAAAGAAGTACAACCTAAAATGAAAAGCTTAGGCTTTATCTGGTTATTCTTACGCTTCTACTTCTTTTTTTTTCTATATTTTTGTAACTCGAATTATGTACAATTTAATGTGGGTTAGCTTGCAAACCCATCCTCTTTTGAAACAAATAAAGTAGCAAAGAATAGTTACTACTGAGGCCTCATTCGATGTACATTTTTACGTGTTTTCCTAAACTCAAATTCTATGTCATTGAAAAATAAAAAAGATAACCATGTATAGATTCGAGTGCGCATTGGATGGGCTTCTTTGTTCTTGTTATTATTGGTTAGCTTTTAACTCGGCTTTCTTAAAAAGACAAAGTAAGCGAAAGAAAAATTAGGACTTCTCTGTTCTTGTTATTTTTTCTTTTTTCTTTTCTTTTCTTTTTGGCCAAACAAAAATATATAGATTGAAAAAAACCTGCCACAAGCCAGTGGATTCAATCACGTACGATTTGAGCTTTAAAAAACAAAATATATGTGTATCTAAAATGATTCTTTTTTTCCGTGCATAGAATGGAAATAATCTGGCATCAAATCACATAGAATTCAGTTAAAAAGAAAAAGAAAAAAACGTAAGCACAACTGAAGGAGCCCTAAGAATACAGTTACCATTTAAAACTAGAGAAATTTTGATTCGATATATTCTTATCTGTAGTATCAAAATATAGTTTATTCAATTTGAGTATGGATCGACCTGATGAAATTGCTTACTGGCAAAGACAAATAAAAAGCGGCGATGTATTACCAAAAGGAGAATAGCTCGAAAGCACAATGATGTGGGCAGATGCGCGCCTGACTGCATACCACATGGGAGAACTGCTCTTCGAAGCCAAGTAAGGAGTTGTAACTCGATGTAAATACGGTTTGAAAGTAGCAACTTCTCCCTGATCAAATCAATAAACAGAAACGAAAAAAGGAAAGATATAAGAACAGAATTTGGAAAATTTTCCTATTACAATACAAGTTGTAAGCTGGATATCCGACTGGTTTGATTTGGGCAAAAGCACGCGGACTAGTCAAGTTTTAGAAACATGGTTTTTAAGAGCTATAGTTCCCTATCACATTTTGAAATAGCGAATTGAAGCCTCCACACTCACTACAGAAAGTTGCTGGGTTAATCTTATATCGACGAATAAATACAGAAGGCGGGCATAAAGCGGAAGCAAACATGACAAAGAAGTTACCAGTTCAGGTCTGTATTCTATTTCATGATTTCCAGCAGTCCAAATCCACGGCTGATACGCAGCGCTGCGTTCAATAAACCGGCCCCATGTATCCCAGCGTATACCATCGTTGTGTTCGTATCTATCAGAATAAGATAGGTCTCCAACGAATAGAACACTTTGTGCTCCGCTGTGCATGTAGTGCTGAAGAGTGGAAAGAGAATTATACGTTTGCCCCAAATCACCTAACAGCATTTCAGTTAAAAAATATTAATGATTCAAGAACAGGGGGAAAAAAGTGAACTAAAAATGATGGATGTAATTCGAGGAAAGTGCGAATCCAAGAAAATAGACTTCATCCAGTTCATTTAGTTTAAAACTGTTGTGTTTATAGACCATTCAATCCACATAAGATCAAAGTATTCTAAACACTTCATGACAAACGATGTTGGCAATCAATTAATTTGTTTATATATTAGTATTTCGCAGGTATGATTACGTATAGCCCACGATTAGTCGATTTGATGCATCGTTAAGAAATATATGAAAGCTTAGGTTCCGAGTGACCCCAAATATCATGAATAACTAGCCAAGGTGCAATATGCTGCCAGCTAACATCCACCAACAATTGATCCCAGCCTTTACGTGACGTAAAAAGATTTGCACCCCATCTTTATGTTAAATTTATTTGATACTAGCAACATAAGTTAGGATCACATCACTTTGATCACGACTAGTGCGAGCAAATGTAGCAAGGTGACTAGACACGAATCCATTCTTCATGCTTATAGTATTTCGCAGGTATGATTACGTATAGCCCACGATTAGTCGATTTGATGCATCATTAAGAAATATATGAAAGCTTAGGTTCCGAGTGACCCCAAATATCATGAATAACTAGCCAAGGTGCAATATGCTGCCAGCTAACATCCACCAACAATTGATCCCAGCCTTTACGTGACGTAAAAAGATTTGCACCCCATCTTTATGTTAAATTTATTTGATACTAGCAACATAAGTTAGGATCACATCACTTTGATCACGACTAGTGCGAGCAAATGTAGCAAGGTGACTAGACACGAATCCATTCTTCATGCTTATATGCTTGAATATGGTGTTTGCATGCGTATGCGTGAATGCATATATAGAGGGGAATTTTATGTTGCAAAAGGTGGAAAACTATGCTAACTTCAAAAGATAGAGTACCGTTTCTTAAGCTTCTTAGATAAACTGCGGGGTGGAAAATTCACACACAAGAAAAAAAGAGTGAGGAAAGAGTTGACACACCTATAATACCAAAAGCATAGGGAGCATCTGGATCAACAGCAGGTGGCGTTTGGAACCAAAATTCCCGAGCTGAATCACCTGTCCCGATCTTGTAATAGTACTTGGTGTCGTACTGAAAGGAGAAATAGGATTGTAAGATTCAGGAACAATGAAACAAACAGTTAAAAAACTATTAGTATTTATAAGTATTTAATCAGTTACCTCAAGGTCATCAACAAGGCAGTGGTGTAAGTAACCAGATGTATAATCGTAAAATGTATAATTTGTATATCTCCCTTGAGCCGTACGGTCATATTTATGCTCTTCTTTACTATATAGAACTTCGCTTTTCCCGGGCTCAGAGGTTGTTACCCACGAGATAACAACAGCTTTTCCATCATAGTCGCCCTGAGTGATATGGACCTAACCATAAAATCCGAACAGTGAGCATGGGTTTCACCATGGCTGATGAAGGTATTCGAATAGCGGCAAAAGACATAATGCAATGAGGGTGAAGGAAGGCTACACACTTAAGTACAGTTAGAGAAAACTTACAGGCCGTGATTCACTAACAATACATCAGTTTGAGTTTAGATAGAAAAAAAATAAAATAAAATTCTCGAACAAATTGGTGCTAATAAATTATGCCCGCATTCACGTCCCTATCTTGTGGAAAAAGTTTTTTTTTTTGCAATATTTATTAAACAAGATAAAGTCAGTATCTACACATCCAACGACGATCACATCAATACAAAAGTGATATTTAATCAGATATAAAGATAACCCTTTTAAGGTGCTTAAATTAATAAGTTGATACGACAAATACCTGTTCGGGTGCATTATAGCCCTTCGGAACTGCAAACACTTCACTGTCTAGAGGGATGTCGGTAGAAGGCCATTCAGAACGGACAAACGAACTTGTATGCCTAGAAATGACAATGTCCACAAAGTACACAAGATAAAGCGAAAAGCCAAGTAGGATGCTTCGGAACTCCATAGGATTAGACAGTTAATTTAACATTTAACCTGTGACAACCAAACAGCAGTTTGCATTACATTAGTAAAGGACGAATATTAATTAAAGATAGAGTATCGAGACCATAGACAAAGATAAGACATTTGTTCATCAAAAGGAATCGCAATCGAAGATCAGGTCAATACATGCAGTTTGATGTTTATGATCCATTAATGGCAATACAAGATATCAAAAATTTGGAAATGGAAGTTCTAAGTACATTCTACGGTAATTTGAATTGTTGTGATTAACCTAAGATTCTGCTCAATTAACTGTTCATGACCAAAGAGTGAAAATGCCCAAGAAATTTCCAATTACTTCAACTCGAGAAAATGAAATGTCACATGGGCTAAAGTAGCGACGATGGAAAGGCAAAATGAAATGTAAATTGACATACAAGCCGAGGAAAACCGCATAGTTTGAAAAACGAATAACAAGTAATCTCAAATTAAGGGTGTGTTTGGTTGGCCGTAAAATGTACTGAAAATTATTTTTCGGCTTGAAAAATATATTTTCCGTGTGTTTGTTTAGCCGTAAAATTTTCTTTTCGGAAAACTATTTTTACATATTTGAGGAAAACGAAGTGTTTTTGTTTTTTGCTGATTTTCAGTGGAAAACAAAATTCAAGCTACGTAAAACTTTTTTCATTTATTTTTTTTTCCACTGAACCAAACAAATGTAGATTTTTTTTCCTTTCAACCAAACAAATGTTGATAGAAAATTACTTTTTTTTTCCTACAAACCAAACACTACAAAACGTACCCACGGAAAACTATTTTTCACAGTTTCCCGTACAACCAAACACCCCCTAAAGCTCAATCATTGTGGCGTCAGCAATATGGAGAGTAAACCATTATTTATAGCAAACATATCACTTAAAAAGACGAGCACTTCAAATTTCGAACTTCAAACTAGCTACCTTAGCAGATTCTATTGTGGAGAAGGTTTTTTCTTCTTTTTTGAGAATGAAATCAAATGATCGTCACCATTCATAATACGGAAAATCCTCGAATCCAATAAGAACAGCAAATAATCTTAATTATCATACTACAACAAACAAATTCAGCAAGAACTGCGACAAAATAAACCTACAATGATTCAGCCCACCAATCAATAAAATTTCGCAGTCCTATTTGTCGGAGAAAAATGGTAATCATCAATTCTAATAACAATCATAATAAACATCATATAATCTATATGATTCTAATTGCGACGAAAAGGTACAGGGTCATTATCATGGTGGGTTGGATAATTCCATTTCCTTTGAACCCAAGGATCCTCCAAGATCAAAATGGTTTGATACCAACCAACCCAATCAATCACTTTCATCATTATTAACAACAATTCTGGTTGCCCAAAAAAACAAAAGCAAAGAAAAATGGTGTTTTGAAATCCTGATTCCCAAAAAAAAAAAAAAACATCTTTGATCAAAATTAATTATAAAATTTGGAAAGGAAAAAAAAACCAATCAATCTCTTCATCAATCTTAACAACATTTCTTGTTGGAAAAAAAAAAAAAAAACAGTATGCAAAATGGCGTTTTGGAACCCTAACTCCAAAGGGGGAAAAAAAACCAATCTTTGATTAAAAAAAAAAAATAACCATCAAATTTGAAAAAACAACAAAAAAGAAAAAAACCTTAATCAATCTCTTCATCAATGTTAACAGCATTTTTTTGTTGCAAAAAAATACTAACCAAAATGGTGTTTTGAAACCCAAATTCCCAAGAAAATTTTTTTGATGAAATTAACCATAAAATTTGGACAAAAAAAAGCCCATTCAATCGCTTCATCAATATTAACAAAATTTGTTGTTGCAAAATTTTTTAAAAAAGAGAGAGAGAGAGTAATGCACTAACCAAAATGGCATTTTGAAGCCCTAATTCCCAAAATAAAAACCCAATTTTTGATCAAAATTAATCATAAAATTTGGAAAAAAAGAAAAAAAAAATCGAAACTTGAACGGATTCGAGGGGGGTAGGTTCCTCACGCAGTGGGGACACGGCACGCAGTGGTGAGACGCGGCGTGCGCCGTCCAAGTGGCGGCGCCGCCCAATCGGACGGCCGAGATCGAGCCGCGGTGGAGAGAGGAGGAGAGGAGGAGGAGGATGCTCCGTTTTTATGCGGCTCTTTTATGCGGCCTCACGTGGGAGAAAGATTAGGGAGAGCCGTAGAATCAAAGCGTGGGGACAAAAGAGAGGGTAGAATCGGAATAGTGGGAAAATTGTAGGGGTACTTTGGGAATTTTGGTGGTGAAAAGAGAGACTTTTTGGGTAAACATTTATGGTGACCACCCTCAACTATAGGCAAATTCAAAACAACTACCTCAACTTCTAAATTCGTTCATTTGAGTTGTTAGTGTTGATCTAAAATTTAATAACCTACTAATTATTAATTAGTTTAGTTTTATTTGCTAAAAAATAATTAAATTTATTAAATTTTAAAAAAATCACTAACAAATTTAAAAGAATCTCCAAAAGTCTTAACTACACATTATATGTTAATAGTTTTTTTTGGGCTAAATTACATAAAACCCTCCTGTCTAAACCTGTTTTTTCACTTTTTCCTTCTGTCATTTAAAAACCTACACTTTGACCCCTTATAAAATAAAAAATATTCACTTCGCCCCCTGCCGTTAGTAATCCGTTAGGGTTCTGTTTATAAAATATTATTATATATTTTTTTATGCGAAAAATGTCCTCAGCCTTTTCTCCTATGAATATGATGAGAGACAAAATAGTGAGGGGCAAAATAATCATTTTATCATCATAATTCACACCGTACCCTATGTGAACATTTTTTATTTTACAAGGGGACAAAATATAGGTTTTTAAATGACAGAAAAAAATGGGGTTTTCGGTAATTTAGCCTTTTTTTTTTATTTCTCACATTATACTATTTTTTCAAAGACATTAAAATATCTTTTTCTTATCAATCTATACACTAAACTTTAGATTTGTTTTATTTACTATGCCGTATTATTTTTTTGACCTTACTAAACTACTATTTTCTAGTTAGGGATAACACTTAGGCGTGTTTGGTTCGAAGTCGGAATCAGAATCGGAATCGAAATCAAAATAAGCTGGAATCGGAATCGGGATGACTCATTACCTAATTTTGTTTGGTTCATTACCTGAATCGGAATTGGAATAAATCATTCCCATTGTCGGTGTTTGGTTCAGGTGAATATAAAAAACGTAATCAAATTAATATACTAATATTAGCTTTATAATATATTAATTTAAATTCAAATTAAATATTAAATATTAAAAATTTACATCAAAATTTTGAAATAATGTCAAAATTTTAAATCTATTTTTTTTAAAAAAAATAAAAATTTGAAGTTGAGTGGATAATTCAAAATATGAAACTAAATTTTTGATTTATTCAAATTCAAAATAAAAATTAAAATTTAATTTAAATTCAAATTCATAAGTTAGATTCGAAATACTTGATTAAATTTTAATTTTTAATTTAAGTTCAAATTAAAATTTAAAATTATATATTTAATTTTTAAATTTTAACTCATATTTTAATTAAAAAAGTTGAAAAAATAAATTTAATCCGAATAAATATTCATTCCATCCGGATTCAACTTCCAATCCGGCCTCCTAGCCGGATTGAAAAAAGAGGTGATTGGGGGATTCCTATTTCACTCGGGAATCGGAATCGGAATGGGACTCCCGCGTTCCAAACACCCACAAACAAATTTATCTGTTCCGATTCCGATTCCAAGGTGAAAAAGAAGCGAACCAAACACGCCTGCAATATTATTAAGAAATTTATTATTTTACACGAAAACTCTCACTTCTATAGAGAGAATTGAGAGAAACTTGCTTAATAGCACTTAAAAAAAAAAAGAAAAAGAAGACCTTTCAAGATAAATTTATTAAAAGCTTATAAAAAAGTATTTCCCAGTATTTTTCTACTATTTCAAGCTTTTTAAATTTTTATCAAAATAAACCGAATATATATCTCAGCATTTGTAACCAATACTTTTTAAAATATAGAGATTGATTTTTTTTAAAAAAAGATACTTCTAGTATCACTAAAAGAGTCGTGCTACCCATACACCCCATATTGAGTTGTAGATCCTACAACTCTTGAATCCAACGTATGATATAAAATTTGAGGAGGCAATTTCATAATAGCACATAGTTGAGGGGTCTCTATGCATTTTTTACTGAAAAGTATGTATTGCTCATGTTCTCTGATTATTAGGGGTGACACATGCTTAACTCAAATAATATGTTTTATTAGTTTAGAAGATTCATGGTTTAAACGAAAGCAACCTCGCTCTCTCTGTCGTACAATATTTATGATTGCCATAGAATGCATTCAAGTCATTACATTTAAGGGAAAATTTCAAAAACCCCCTGTCGTTTCACATTTTTTTATTCTAGTATCATATGGTTTAAAGTGATTAAGTTAGTACCCTATGGTTTCGCACTTTCTCACTTTAGTACCCTGTGATTTAAAGTGTATCTAATTAGTACTCTGTGATTTTATTTTTGTATCAAGTTAGTACCCTATGGTTTTTAAACCACAGGATACTAAAGTGAGAAAGTGTAAAACCACATGGTACTAAAGTGAGAAAATGCGAAATCACAGGATACTAAATTGATACACTTTAAACCACAGGGTACTAAAGTGAAAAAGTGCAAAACCATATGGTACTAACTTGGTACACTTTAAACCACAGGGTACCAAAGTGAGAACGAGTGAAACCACAAGGGGGTATTTGAAGTTTTTTCTATATTTAAATGTATTATAAGCATTGCTGGACATGGGGCTCATCATTGGGCATTTGGGCTTCAACCTCTAGGCGGGGGCTTTTTTTGCATTCGGCCCTTGAAAAAAAATTATTTTAAAAATAACTCCAGCAAATTTATATTTACAAAAATGGTCATAGCTCTACCACGCAGGCGCCACGTCAGTGCCACGTGAGCGTGCTGTGGCCGGTTTGTTAAGTTGAACACGATGAATCATTTACCGTGTTTAGACACGGTGAATGATTTACCGTGTTTAGACACGGTGAATGATTTACCGTGTTTGAAGAAAATATAATATATATGTATTGCGAAAAAATATAAGGAAAATATATAGGAGTGCTTGAACACGGTGAATGTGGAATGAGAAGAATATAGGTATGGAACATGGTGAACCATTCACCGTGTTTGAACACGGTGAATGATTCACCGTGTTTGGGAAAAATATAATATATTGTATTGCGAAAAAATATAAGAAAAGTATATGGGGGTGTTTAAACACGGTGAATGAAGAAAGGAATATAGGTATGGACCACAGTGAACCATTCACTGTGTTTGAACATAGTGAATGATTCACTGTATTCAACTTAAAACCATAGTGCTGATGTGGCGCCTGCGTGGCGGGGATAGGGCCAAATTTGTAATTATAAATTTGATGGGGTTATTTGTAAAAAAAAAAGTATTTTGAGAGGGCCAAATGCAAAAAAAAGCCCTCTAGGTGGGGTTGTCAGTGGATACAGATATCTAAAATTTTATCAGAATTTGAATATGAGTGAAGCAAGTTTATTTGAAGCTAAAGGGATATGGTTTCGGATACGGATATAAGAAATAAAAATCGGACGGATTCGGGTTCGGATATAAATTTTGTCTGAATCTATTATGAACCCAAATAACTTTTACATTATATAATATATATGAAAATTTAGTCTTATATCTGAATTTGTACTTTGATACTTAGATTTTAATATAATACGTTTGAAATGCGGTAAAAAGACATAATTGTTTTATATTCGATTTTGGATGTGGAATTTCAAAACTTGTCGGGTTCAGATTTAAATTTGGGTTTGGGGTTTGGTTGTCGGGTTCGGATTCGGGTTTTTAAAACCTAGCCTGAATCCGACCTGTTGACGCTCCTAACTTTTACTTTTTTTCAAGAATAAAAAAGTACAGTTAAAACTATATGCAACGAAATAATATTTTATATTAAATCTCAAGCACTTCACCATCCAAGTAAATGGTGACCGAAATATGTTATCGAAATATGTTATATGTACATTCAAAAATAAATTCTAAATATTACATCCATCCATCCTAAAATAAAATTAGTAGTTTTTGGATGGATAGTATTCAATTTAGGGTTAATTACGCTAGTAGTCCCCAACCTTTTCATCAATTTTCACTTGGATCCCTAACTTTTTTTTTTTGCAATTAAATCCTTAATCTCTTGATTTTATTACAATTAGGTCCCAACCGTTAAAAAATCTATTAAAATTAACGGAATCCTCACGTCAGCGCCTATTTGGCATCCTTTTGCATGTTAATTTAGGTTTCTAAACTTTGCACATTTTTTACTTTAGTCTCTAAAAATAAAAATTCAAAATTTTAAATTTAAAATCAAAAATAATATTAAAATTTTTTTGCAATCCGCTGACACAACGCTACCGTGGTACTGACATGGTCCCTCCGTGGCGCTGACATGGTGCTGACGTGGGTATTTTTCGTCAATTTTAACACCTGTCTAACTGCTGGGACTTAATTGAAATGAAATCAAGAGATTAGATACTCAATTGCAAAAAAAAAAGGTTAGGGACCTAAGTGAAAATTGGTGAAAAGGTTGGGGACTACTAGTGTAATTAACCCTTAAATTTATACTGATACTTTTAAGTGTACAGCTAGCATTGTTCTGCTCGGCAGCGGAAAATTGATATGGGACTATGGTTATACTCAAGAGGTTAGGAGGGTTAAGCGTGCTAGAATTAGAATAGTTCTAGGATGGTTGATTCTCTAAAAAGTGGGGCGTCACAGGTAATATTGGTTAAGCTCAGGAGGTTAAGACGGTTAAGTATGTTAGAACTAGAGTAGCTCTAGAATAGATGATCCTCTGGGAAGCGGGGCGTCATAGTTAGTATTAAAGCCAATCGCCAGTAGGAAATATGAGATGATATAACGGGCGGAGCCCGGCTCCCGGACTGATGATTGTTGTGGGTGGAGCGCCACTCTCCACAAGGTTGGCTATGACTAGCAAGACTGAGAAGTGAGACATCACAACTAATCTAGTCCTAGACTCTCTCAAACTTTGGGCTTAGCTACTATCCAAAATACTATAACTGAATTAAGATATTTAACTATACTATACCTTATATATGGAACTATTCCAAATCCCGAGGGTGTCACATTTCCTCCTTTCCTCTTTAAGCTTTGATGTTCTCATCAAACTCACAAACACCAGATGATGTGAGACTCCTCTTGCTAGACTTAACGGATCTTGTGGAAAACCACACTCTGCCCACAATGACTGTCAGCCGAAAAACCGCGCTCTACCGGCTACATGATTTTACCTCAGCCGAAGATCATTTCACACTTCTAATTGGTAATTGACTCTGATACTAATTGTGACAGCCTAAACTACTCTTAATTTTAGAGCATGCTCAAAGCGATTTTAATTTTTCTCAGCCTTATAAAGAATTGGAGGTGCATTTCAACAGTATCAGACTAATGCTTCTCCAATGGCTGGGGTTCTAACCATCATTTTATTTAGAAAAAAACTTCAAATACAATCCATGTAGTTTCGCACTTTTCCACTTTATTATCATGTGGTTTAAAGTGTATCACTTTCATACTCCGTGATTTTATTTTTCTCTTTTTATTATCCCTTCCACTATATTTTCGTTAAATCAGTGACAAAGTTAAAACTAAAAGGTATTAAAGTAAATATTCGATAAATTACAGGTGAGGTATCTGAAATTTTTTTGTATATAATTTAATAAAAAGTTACTGCTGACGAAAAGAGAAAAATAAAACCACAGAGTACTAAATTGATATACTTAAACCACAAGGTACTAAAATGAGAAAGTGCGAAACCACGGGATGGTATTTGAAGTTTATCCTTTTATTTATAAACTATCATAATATCATCTATCATTTTATTTGTATCAAAGGAGATAAAAAAATCTAAAGTGCTTTAATTTTTTTTTAAAAAAAATCTTCCTATATCTAGGGCAGCAGATAAGCTTCTTTTTTCTTTTCTTTTTTTTTTTTTTTTGCCTCATTCCAAGCTTCTGGAATAGAGTAGAACTGTTCAAAGGAGCACCAACATTCTATCATCACAAATTCAAATACTAAAATTCAAATAACTATTTCAAAATTATAAGTGTATAATTAGGTTAGAATACTTTTGGAAGCTCAAAGAGAGTTTACTTTTGCATTGCTTCCCTTATAGAACATCTGAACCAATGATTGATATAAATATATTCTAAACTATTTGAAGTTTCTAGGAGTGTAATTTTATGATGTCATTTTTCTGTTATTCAAGTGGTTCAAAATTTAACAACTTCGACTTATATAATGTGAATTTGACATAACTAGATCACTACGTAAACGATGTCATAAAATCATGAAATTTGATTTCTATTAAGTACAAATAGCCTAAATTATATTTAATGATACCGATCATCCATTTGGATATCTCATTGCTGAAAACGACACTAAAGTAAACTCTCTTATTTACTTCTATAAGTATTCTAGCCTGGCTCCAAAAATATTATCAGCATAATAAATAAAAATTTCAAAATAAACTCTTCCATTTACTTCCAACAGGAATGATCAATATAGACATTTAATCTTCACCACATTATGGGCTAGTTTGGTTCACTTATTTTCGACTATAAAATCGTAATGAGATTCATTAACTCTGATAGTTGTTTGTTTTAAAGAAATTGAATTCCGATTCCCATCCAGAGTGGAATGAGACTTGAACCAATTTATTTATGTCCCAATCCGATTTTGAATTATGTACTGACCCATTCCAAAATAAACCACTCAAAACCCTTCTCTCTCTTAACGAAAATCCTATTTCAAAATCCTAAATATCCATTCCGATTTTCATTCCAATAACAAATTAAACATTTCTAGGTGCTTCGTCATTCTATTTCCTATTCCAATGCAATCCAATTTCATTTCTCATTCATACTCCAATCATAAACCAAACATACCCTACAAGTAAAGAGTAACAAAGCCAAACAATTTCAACCTTGTATAGCACAACTTGGATGTTTAATCGCATGAGAAGTTAACTGAGAAAATAAGATGCATTTCACCATCAATTCACTAATAAACAACTCATTACCTGAAAATCTTCGAGCTTATTCGGTACTCCAGGATATCACTCGACCGAAAGCTGAACTCACCTTATACCCTATAACCTCTCTTAATAACTCTACTCTACACTGTGAATCACCGCTGTAAGACAAAACAGAAAATGGTTATATAGAAGATGGTCCAGCCAATAAGATGTCGCAGCTGATCAGTTATTGCGTGGCGATTGTAAAATTGTATCTCAAATTCATATTAACTACATATAATTTCCGTGGCATCCGCTGAAAGGCTTACCAACAAGAAAAAATAATAGAAAATTCGCAAGGTTTATTAAGTCTGTAACTTACGGGCTCCAAAAGGATCAAAAAACCTTCTCGGTCAAGATTTCTCCCGCACGAATAATAAGACAATCGGGCTCTTTGCTGAATAATGAAACAATAAGGAAAAAAAAAAAGATTATTTGATTACTATTAGGGGGTTATGTACTAACTGTTCCTACCATGTTGCAGCAATCAATCTGCAGTATCCATTGGCTTTTTCCGAAAGAAGGCCTGGACCAATGAAACCACTGCTATCAGCGCAATCTGAACATGTTCCGATGTGTTGGTCCTCACAGAAACCTGACCTAATCTTCTACTATTGAGATTACCACTAATAGAAACTTTTGAACCACGGCCAACTCGGAAATCCGACTGAAAACTGCCGCCCAAAACCATCTCTTTCTCAAAGGAGAGGATGGTGCCCGCCAAAATTACCTTCTCATCCCTTACAGGATAATCTTTCCCCTTTATTGTTGCCTCCAAACTTCCCCCGTACGCCACTTGACCGCCGCCCCCCATCCGACCAGTGTTCATTGTCAGCTTAAATCTCTTTCCTAACGAAATCGAGTCCTCAACTTTTGCCCCGAAGAAATACATATCACCAAATTTAGTAACGGAAAGCCCAGCTCCCATTGTGTTGAAGGATAAATTGCGGAATCTAGCATCGCTACGAAGAGTGGAAACCAATTCTTTACCGGCGGTTTGAATGTCCAGTCCGCTGTGTAAGGAGTGGCCACTTGGGTCCATGTAATTTGCCGCACATTCCGATTGGATAGTAAAATCTTCTTTATCCTTTCTCATTTGTCCTGCGAGAGAAATATAAGTCCTTCTCTTTACATCTCGAGAAAACTCTATATTGATCCCGTCGAACCCAACATCATGATCCCATCCTTGAGGATCCAAAACAGGCCTCGAAAGCCACTGATCATTACCTACTAAGCAGCGATATCTATAGGCTGGATTCTCAGAGTCAAAACTTTGAGCAATTGCTATATCCAATACTTGCATAGCCTCTTCGGAAGGATTCTCGTAATCCTCACTGTCATTTGAAGTATCATTATTATCCTGAACCATGGCCATCTTTTGCTTTCTAACTTCTTCTTTCCATTGTTTCTTTAGAAAAAGAGTCTCGCGATAGTCCAACTCATCAAGATAAGACTTTTTCTGATTCTCAGATAATTTCTGGAATTGGGTTTTGGTTAGTATTCGAATTGGAGGTAGCTGATCGTATTCATCCTCATCATTATCTGAGAGATCATCCATTTCACTCTCCATGCCCCCGGAATTAGCTAAAGAATGGGGCCTAAGGAGTGAAGAGAGGAGATGGGGCATCGAGGGCACTCTGTTGCTTGCTGGTGTTAATTGAAAGCTATCCTGAAATTTTAGAAGAGAGTTCGCTTCGCCCAATACCTTTGTAGCTGTACACAACAGCAAGAATCTGGAAATCCAAGCTTGGCCACTTCGGAGAACTTTTTCGCCTTTGTTGTTTGTTTTACACATTGGATGATTCTCAACTAATATTACAGGATTATCAAGCTGAGTGCTAGAAACAGCTTGGTGTATATAATGTTGAATCATGTTTGTCCAATAGTGAACCAACGCTTCATAATTCACAGGATAGCCGTCGGCCCCTTCAGGAAGAGGAGAGGAAGCATGTGTCATAACAAGAACAGTACTGAACCAGATCGAAGAACCAAAGACTTCAGTTATAAGCTTGAAAAGCGGATATTCATTGTAATTCCTGCCAGTGAGATCTAGCCGCTCAAAATATAAAACAACATCAGGCGGAGACTTTCGAATGAAACTTCTAATTTCTTGCATGATCTTCCTGTTTCTTCTTTGATTACCATGGGGAGGTGAAAGACCGGGTGTATCAATAACTGTGACATTAATTCCTTTAATGTTTCCAGAAACTTCTTGGATTTTGTCAGTGGAAGGTTGGAATGGATCAGTAATTACCTTTTCCTGATCAAAGATTGCGTTTATGGTTGCGCTCTTGCCCACACCAGTTTTGCCCAATAAAAGAATCTTGATCGAAAAGTCGAGGGGGGGTCGATTAGTTGCCTCCTGCTCTGCTGCTATAGCCCTAGCTTTGTTGATCTTAAGACAAGTCCTCTTTATTTCTGAATCAGTTGCTCGAATTAAGCTAGCGAGGTGCAATCTGTATAGAACCTGTGCAACCACATTATTTTCGGGTGACTCTCCTATTCTACGAACAAGGCGCAAGAACTTGATTTGGAGAGACTCGACTCTTTTTAAAGGATCTGCATCCTTATCATCGCATTCGTATTGAGCAGGATCAGAAGTTGAAGTCGAAACCAGCTGAGAAGAGGCTGATAATTCTGTTACTTGGTCATAATCGGAATTAGCACTACTGGCATATCCTGTTCCCACCATGTTAGTTCTCTCTACTGTACCTACAAAAGTCAAAGGATCATAATTACTCAAGTTGCTTCAAGCCTCTAATCTGGAGATGGAGTCATTGAGCAGATCCAGCTCATTCTCTTAATAGATAGTGGATTTAGAAAGCAGGAACAGTACAACAATTTTATCACAACGTGATAATTATAAATTACAGGAAAAACAGATTAAGAAAGAGATCTTTTGTTAAAAGTAATCAATCAAATTTCAACAAAAGATTAGAAAATAGTGACAAAGAGCATTAGGTTTTGCACCAGTCACAAGAAGAGACATTATTGTATTTCCGTGCCAAAAAAGCACCTGTGTAAGGGAACTAGGAGAAATGAATGGGAGAAAACATAACAGAGGGTCAAAATAAAGAAGGTTGACGGCTAGGACTGTCATATCGGTCCACAGGACAACTGTGGTGGGCATTTGCCGACTTTGGTGTGTCCACAATGTTGCAAGCTCATACATGCCTACGCATAACAGTGCCTTTGTACTCAATGAGTGTCAGCATGTGCCATGTTGATCTCCGACGAGCACAGAAACATGCTAGGGAAAGTAAATCCATGATGGACATACTTTGAAATAGGAAAGCTGATTTTCATGCCCTTGTGAAAAATAGAGGGAAAAAAACAGTAGTTTTCATGTCAACGGATTTATCAAGAATGACATCCCGAGCTACATTGCTAGCTAATGAATGCTCACTGTTTCAACATGTTCAAAGCACGCAAATTTGTCTTAGTTATCTTTTCTCAAAAAAAAAAAAAAAGTGTCTTAGTCATCACAACATCATTCCTCGTTATGGACTATTAGTTCAAACCTCCTATCTTTCCTCCTTTCCTTTAAGTTAAAACAAGTGTGTTGCAAGTAGAGACCAAAAATAGCTTCCAAGTTCCAATAGAAACCGAGTATGATAAATCAACAAGGAAAGTTAGTCCTAGAGCTAATAAAGGAAAAGGATTTATAAAAGGAGGCAAAACTAATGAGCTTAAGTTTGATATTAGGTTGTAATTAATTTTTCAACAGCCAAAACTAGGGTCAATTTCCAATAACATTGAGTTCTTCTAAAAATGCACCAAAACTAGCAATAAGAAAAGACGATGCAAAATATCCACAGAACGTCACGAATTTTTTTGTGTAATGGGAATGACGAGAGACATCATGATTTACAGCAGAAATATACTATACCTTGAACTCCAGGTTCTCCATTCGGAGAATCCTCATCAAAGAAGCTGAAAGGCCTCGCTGACAACAATTTCTTAGATACCAACCGGCAGAAAAGCCACTTCTTGAAATCCATGGTCCTACATAAAAGAGCAAGAAAAAATCAATACACATCCAGCGCAGTTCGATAGCAACCATATGTTAGCGAGTATCAACTAAGTTGGCGTTCGATGATGTCGAGAGTAACTTCAAAACATAGATTACAAAGCTCGTGGCATAACTACAAAGCTCGTGGCATAACTATAAGGCCATGATGATGATAATAATGATAATGATAATAAATAATGATAACAATACTTTATCTTAGTGTTCCGTCAACTGCTATCTAATTTCTACAAAATGCCATATTTTTCTAGCATTTACAGGATAAACTGAACCGGAAAATCGTTCCAGGATTCCTCAAATTATCCAATTGACAAAATTCCCATTTTCTCTAATTTCTTCTTTCTCTTTAAATACTTACATATCACCAAATTCACAATTGATTCCGTAAATAGAAGCATGCGAACTACATCAAATACAAAGAAGAGAACGGACTTATCAACTCTTCTGATTCATGATTAGCTCGCACAGTCATCTTCTTTTAAAAAATAAAAGCTAAAAACAAAAAAGAAAAAAAAAAAACAACGCGTAATCACCAGGGCACTCTAGCACATAGAATTTGATTTTTTTTATAAAAAAAATATAAGAAAAAACAAAAAGAAGTATCATACGAAGCCTAAAATTACAATCCCTACAATAACATGCTACTAAATCTCTTCGAATCCTTTCAAACTACTCTTTTTTGCCTTGATTTGGCTTTTGAATAACCAAATTAATCAACAAATAAGGAGCGAACGCAGGAGAGGTTTCGACCCCAATACCTAATTCAAGAACGCCGCGTCCGATTCTTCGGATTCGCCGTGGGAACGGGGAGATTGAAGCATAATATTACAATCTAATTGGAGCAATTATTGGGCAAATTATAGGGGGGATTCGAAGATGGTGTGTGTGAGAGCGAGGGAGAGAGAGAGAAGAGATTAGGGTTTCGTCTCCGTCCAAAGATTGGGGATTTGGTTTTCGCCTTCTTTTTGGGGAAAACTTCAAAAACCACCCCTGTGGTTTCGTACTTTCTCACTTTAGTACCCTGTGGTTTAAAACGTATCAATTTGCCCCCCTGTGGTTTCGTTTTTCTCTTTTTGTTATCAATTTTATTATTATTTTTTTCTTAAATCAGTGACAAAGTTAAAATTAAAGGATACTAAAGTGAATATTCGATAAATATAGATGGTTATCTGAAGTTTTTTGTATATAATTTAACGAAATATTAACGAAAAAGCTTCCGAAAAGATAAAAATGAAACCACAGGGGGGCAAATTGATACATTTTAAACCACAGGGTACTAAAGTGAGAATGCACGAAACCACAGGGGGGTTTTTGAAGTTTTCCCTTCTTTTTGTCCCGTTAGTATTTTTTTTCTTTTTTTTTTCTTTTTTTTTTTTTCTAATTAACGTTCTTTACTTCTTTTTCGACTTTGGTCGGATAAAAATAAAATAAAGGGTTAATTTCACTTAGGCCCCTACTAATACAGTAAATTGCAAACATATCCCTATAAAATTTAATTTTTATATATTGTTTTTGTAAAAATTCGGATATTTTCAAATATATCCCTGCCGTTAGAAACTATTAAAAAAAATTAGTTAATCATAGATAACATATTTAACCCTAGTTAGTTAATGAGGTGAATTAATTTTTTACTCATTTTTAATTAACAGTTGAAATTTTTGGAGGGACATATTTGTGATGATAAAAAGGTTATTTCACTAATAAAATAAATAGTATTTTAACGGTAACAAATCAGAGAGATATATTAGAAAATATTAGAATTTTTTATCGTCATATATCAAAGTTGAACGTTGTAGGGATATATTTGTAATTTACTATGTTTGCAGGGACTTATATGAAATTAACCCTAAAATAAAATGAGGCCCTGTCCTGCAAACGGGTCGGATTTTTCTTTTTCTAACCCGACCCTTTTCCACCCTTTAGATCCGAATCCATTAAACTTTACAAAATCGTGAGCATCTCTCTCTCTCTCTCTCTCTCTCGCTCTCTTCTCGTTTCCTCCCCCGAGAAATGACGATGAAGAGGAGATCCATGGCGACCATGGCCTACTCCTCCTCCTCCTCCCCCTTCCCCGCCACAGCACCTTCGCTTCTTCTCCTCCTCCTCTCTCTCATCGCCCTCTCCTCTCTCCTCCCTCCCACTCTCGCCGCGCCAACCGGGTAGGTTTTTTCCCCCCCCTCCTTTTTTCCCCTTCTTTTTGCATCCTTTTAAGCCCTGATTGATCCATCCCCTCTTCCTCTAAGATCATCCGATCATAGTTGTTTTCCAACATTTTTTTCTGTATTTTTTCAGCCCTGGAGAGGGGTTTTCCGTCGCGGGTCGCGTGAAGTTGGAAGGTATGCTACTTTTAAGTCGATTTTGTGATCCAATTAATATTGAGATCTGTATCATTTGATTGTGAAATTTTTGGATAAAAATGTACTGAGATCCTCAGGGCCCTCCTAAACTTTGATTTTTTTTTTTTTTGGTTTGAGTTATTTTAATTAGATAAATTTAGGATTTTGTTATGTTTGATAGCTCTGTTAGTGATTAGTTGTTAGTTGTTGCACTTTTATTTGCTATAAAGTATTAATGTCATTAAAATTACAGACCAACTGTTGGATTTAGTGAAAATCTCAATTTGTTTGATTGAAGTATAATTTAAACAAAGATATCAGGCATTTCCAAATTGCCTATAGTTGAAGGGGCGTTCGTACCTTTTAATCATAGTTTCAATGAGTGTTGGGTTCTGATTGATGAGATCTGAGTAATTGAAGTATATGTAAAATTATGAATGTAATTAGACTCTGTTAAATAATGTAGAAGTGATGAACATGATTGATAGCTGTTTGAATAATCAGAAGTTGGATTTGATGGTAGGCAATGGATTCTTGCATTTCATTTGGAGTGCTACTGATCTCTTGTTATTGTTTGTTATTTGCCTTTTAGTCTTCTATCGTGTTTATGCTTCATTTGCGAGCCCAAAACAAAAAAAAAAGGGAATAGTTACTTTGTAAAAAGTTGTTTGATGTTATCAATTTTTGATTTGATGATAGGCATGGGATCTAAAGGCTTCGGTCTTCCAGCAAAGACAGCTAACACGAAGGTCATACTGAATGGTGGTCAAAGGGTCACATTTGTTAGGCCAGATGGTTACTTTGCATTGTATCCTATTCCCCTTTTAAATGGTTGCAACTTGCATTTACTTCTCAATGCATGAAGTTTAGTTTTTCAGGTTTGTTTTTTCACATCTTACTACCAATTTGTTGTTATAATAGTTCTTTTTAGCTTAAGTAACTAATAAAATGGCATTTGCTGCCTAAGGGTTAAAAAAAAAACATGGTGTCTTATGTGACCATTAAGAAAATTTCATTGTATAGATGCAATACTTGTCAGTTGTCTTGTTAGATGCATCGGGGCTCTGACAGCTTGAGAAAGACTGGTGGGGAAGATGGAAAAGAAAGAAAATTTAACATTGACTTCATTGCAACTGTGTAGATGGCCTCGACAGCTTGACCTCACTATTCAAGCGATGTGCTTCCTAATATTGATCGGCCCGCTATATTGCTAATTTAAGTTTTTTGTTTTGTGCTCACCTATGTGATGCCTGTTCTTATGGTTAAAGTGGCATTTGAAAATCAACTTTTGTAAGATAAGATGGCAGGGGCAGGTCCCTCTAGACTTGGTTTAACAACTTGGCAATACAACGCACGGTTGGTTTAAGAGGTAGGTGTGGCTTTTGTAGATTAAGAGTAGATTGGTGGTAGTCAATCTCAAGATATATAGAAGCCATGGTGGCTTCACACACATCATCTATAAGTACCCTACTGTAAACCTTCAGTCCAAGTATAAACTGTCACATATGGTCTTGGTTCATGCTGTCACTTTAAACCATGATTGTTGGCTGTGCCTTGTTGGTAATGCCAAAAATCATGAAATTTATCTAAGCATTAATTGTTCTATTGAGATGCTGGTCCAACCAAATTTTTTGCTGCTTTGGGAGTTTCAACATGGCTCTGGCTAGAGATGTCAAGCACATTCGCATTCTTGTGCATTAGCTTTCCAGCATTAATGCACTTGCTCATTTGTTAAGCACATTCTCTGGTAAGTCAACTTGATATTGAAATAGTAAGTTGCTCTGGATTTTACAAAAAAATGCCTCATTTTTACAGAGAGAGAGAGGGGGAGAATTAGAGAGAGAGGGAGATGAATGGCTAAAATGTTTTGCTCTCATTATACCCGAAAACTACGTAGGAATGGGATTGTTATGTTGTATTTTGTAATACTACAAAAGCCATCTAAACTGCTTTTCCATGAAAATAATAATAATAATAAAATACAGCACTAGTCAATATACCTTGGGTTTAACAAATACCCTACTTATACAAGGTAACCAAACTGGGCTGTACTTTGAGGTGCATGTTATTAATGTTAATTTTTTTCCTCTTAACCAAGCATGGATTACATTTGGCATTATTGAATCAAATATCAGTCAGCTTCATTGGGTTCTCAGCTCAATTTATAGTAGAGGAGCTAAAGACAAATCAGTAGATCAAAATTGTTTTATCATTTTATTGTCAAGACTTTAGACTTTTTCCTTGTCTAAAGGATTTTTGGTCGGCTTCTCCTTCGTTCCACAATTCACATGGGCCTGAACTACAACTAAAAAAAGCACATTGGTTTACTTGCCAAATGCCCTTGATTTGTTTTTCTTTCAGTGGCAAGTCCGCTATTGTTTGATTCTGCTCTGAATGGAATTTTGGCAACAATATTTTCAAGGTAATTCAGGTTGACCCCCCATATTAATATCTGTCTGTTCTTTTAGTGCCTTCTCATTTTCAAGCTGGTTATAGCCTACACATTAAGGTAAATAAGATGCTTGCCTGATTACAAGGTTTTCCTGGTTATATATTATAATTATTAAATAGCAAAGAAAAGAGAATGGATACTTCATTTAAACTGGATGCTTGATATGTAAATTATAAAACTGTCGGGGATGTTTGCTTCTCATGGAATGTGGTACAACATCCTGATTTCATTTTAATCTAATAGCTAATTGAAATTTATTAGAGCAACATGTTGTAGGACTACGATAAAAATGCTAGCACATAAAAAAGGAAGTCCGGTGAGCATAGATGTAGCTATTAAGCTTTGGGTCTTGCCAATGTTGTGTTTGTATAGTTCTTTTTTACTTATTAAAGCTTTTCATGCAGTTGGTTATGCTGAAACCTCAAATGCAAAAAGTTTGTTGGTAAATATGCAGTAGATTTCATTTATCCACTAATCAACATATAGAATATTTGCTTCCTTGAAAGTTTTTTTTAGCTGTGAGTCTATCAGTAATCTTTTATGGACATATTGATATCGCAATATTTAAATCATGTATCAATCGTGTATCTGAATGGTTAGTGTGATCTTTTTCTTAGTTGGCGAGAATAATCTCAGCCAATTCTTTTGGTTCCTTGACCTACAATGCTGAAGCCACAACGTGCCAGCTGGTACTCACTTAATTGAAGTAGTGTCATTGGGTTATTTCTTTTCCCCTGTAAGTGTCTGACCTTGTTTTATTGCATTAGTGATTGGAATGTCATAAAAAATTTGCAACATAACTTTCTTCCCCATATACCAGGTTCGTGTTGATATCAGTGCCAGAAACCCTGGAAAGGTTCAGGCAGCGCTGACGGAGAATAGAAGACATCTGAATGAGCTTGTTTTCGAGCCTTTAAAAGAAGAGCAGTATTATGAGGTTGCAGAGTGTTCACTTTCAAGTTCCATGATTTGCATCTCTTATGTAACTCAATATAGCTTAACTTTTTTCTAATTATTTTGCAGATGAGGGAGCCTTTCTCCATTATGTCTCTTTTGAAAAGTCCAATGGGTATGATGCTGGGTTTCATGCTGGTTGTGGTGTTCCTAATGCCGAAGTTGATGGAGAACATAGGTAATGTTACTGAACCTTCTACAACCGACAACTTTTAGATCATAAAACATTATTCCCGATTACTTAGCACAACACACAACATGATTGTGAGTATTCTGATGATATGATTATGATATTTCCCCTCTGAACAAATAGTAAGTATCATGCTAAAGTATCATGTGAACTTTGGTACTTGACTACACACAATTACTCACCCGTTTGCATATATTAGCCTAACAAGATAAACGATAAACCATAGACTAGATGAGCTAGAACTGACTAAAGAATAAAAATGGCCAAAGAAGAGAACTGATTAACTTACAAAAGGATAAAAAAATAATGAACCACTGCAATATAAATATTCCACTTGAATCATGAAGTTAATATGGTCCGCAAAATAGGTATAATAACTTGCCCTGTTGTATTATCACGGAAAAGCTAGTGGTATGGAAATCACTTATTAACCCCGAACATGGCAAACATCCTATAGTTTTCTTCTGCTAATGAATTTTCTGTTTACTTACAATGTTTCGATTAAACTCATTATCGCATAATCTTTGCGATTCATCTGACCTAGTTACTGCTAAAACTTCAGTTACTAATTCCATCATTTCGTCTGTTTCCTTATTCCACATATTGCAGAAATATTTGGTATTTTTCCGATGGAAATTTTGTTTTTGTCATAATTTAAGTGCATCATTCTACGCTAATTAAGATTATAAAATATATATGTTTGCTACCATGGGTAGCTAAGCTTGATAACCAATAGTTGATCGACTGTATCTAGAAATTTCGGTCTAGTTTCACAGCAGAACTTTGCAAAGTTTTTCAGTTTGAGACACGTGGTTGGAAAATAAATACCATTTAATCATACAATGGGTTGCTCATTTAAACTTTGTCGTCATGGTTTTACACATCACAACCATCTTCGCCAGGGAGGTTTTCTACGTTCAACTTTCTCACTTTCGTCAGTTGATTAAATGCAATACGTAACTTCGCTTGGTTTGATATTCAGATCCGGAGGAACTTCGGCGCACCCAAGAGGAGATGAGGGCCCAAGGAGTACCTTCTCTTTCCAGCTTGGTTGCGAGGAACACCTAGATATTAGGATTCTCTTCGAGCAAGCTCTTACGGTGTCGATGAGCAAGAAGATCTACTCCGGCCCGAGGTTTCCACTCTCGCTGAGCTCGAAGCTTGAATCTTTTAAGACTGCAGTTAATTGTACTTCATTTGTATTAAAGATTACGTGGCTCTGTGGTCACAATACAAGGATACTTCACATCGATTTTTGACGGAGCTGAACTAATTTTGATTGTTAAAAACTACAGGAACTGAGGATTTAGAACAACCACTTTCCCCCGGAAAGGTAATCAATCAAGTTGTTGCTTCTTTTCTAATTTTTTTTAGCATATGGTATTATTATTCATTCTATTTTTAAATTGTGTACAATGTACAAATTTTCTGCGACACAGTTTCCCTGGCACGAGCAATTTTTATGTAGTTTGGCCTTTTTTTTTTTTTTTTCTTGTTTTCTTTTTTATTTGGTTGTGGGTGTGGAGTGTCGGTTTAATTGCAGTGCCAAAAAGAAAATTCTAGCGTTTTAGATTTTAAAATTTTCTATCTGAAAAATTAAAATTTTGAAAAATGGTGTTTTTTTTTTGTGGAAAACTTATATTTTTCAAAGAAGAGGAAGAAGATTTTCATAGTTTTCTGATGAACCAAACACCCTGTAAGGGATTATGTTGTCTTGAATTGATTGATTGGTCCACTCGTAATTGTTTCTATTCTATCACTTGTTATTGTTTCTATCCACTGTACTAGCATGTTATTAAGATGCTGAAGTTTATTAATGTTAGGGATTTGATCAGCAGCTGGGATATTTTTCTTTTTTCATTTTTAATAGAGAGAGCCTAGAACACTATTAATAGCATTTTTAATAGAGAGAGCCTAGAACACTAAAAATTGCTGTATAAAATAATTTTTCATATTTAGGTGTTTGTTTCAGTGATCACCGCAATTAAACATGATCTAGAATGATTGAGCTTTTTAGATATTGAGCTTTGTGAGTTTTTGATGTAAAAAATGGCAATTTAATCGTCTATGTTTGGGTGTATTTTTTTTGTTTAATGGTGCTAGAATTATTATTATTATTTTTTGAGAGATAGGTAGTACGCTACTCGCTTCGTTTATTTTATTTAGAAATAAACTTAGCTGGAAAGTGAATCAACTAGGATTTGAACTTGGATCTCGGATACCAACCACTAAGTCCTTTGCCACTTACTCTGGAGACGGTCGGTTAACGGTGTTAGAATGATCCAAATCTGTCAGATATTGGATGGAATTTATTTTTAAATATTTAGAATAAGACCTACAACTCTGTTCTTGGATTTAAGTTTCATATTTTCCATTCTTAAAAGGTTGTTTAACTTTGATTGTTAAATTTTTGATAAGGGGGTGTTTGGTTGTATGTAAAATCATGAAAATTACTTTTTTATAGAAAAAAAGTGTTTAGTGGAAAATAAGTTTTACGTTTTATAGTATTTGGTTTGTTTGAAAAAAAAAAATAATTTTTCATCATCAATATTTATTTGGTTGAAAATAATAATAAAAAAAAATCCTTATTTGTTTGGTTCTGTGGAAAAAAAAAAATGAATGGAAAAAATTTTACACAGTTTGATTTTTCGTTTTCGGTCGAAAATAGGCCGAAAACGAAAACACTTCATTTTTCTCAAATATATAAAAATAGTTTTTTTTTTTTAAAATCCTTTTACAGATAAACAAACACGCAAAAAATAATTATTCAAGTCGAAAAGTAATTTTCGGTACATTTAATGGCAAACTAAACACACCTTAAGTCGATAATTTAAAACTAATTTTCAAAAAATATATATATAATTTAATTTCTAAAAGTTTTGGATTAATCTACTGTGGGGATTGATAAATGGATTGTCTCATCACCTCGTGTCTACAACTATGCTAAATATACACCAAAAGAGAGAGAGAGAGAGAGAGAGAGAGAGAGAGAGAGAAAGAGTGGGATTTACTCCAGAAAAATATTATTTGCATATCCAAAAGTCAACTGTAAACGAAACTTTCGGAGAGGAAGGAAGTGGGGTGGAAGTAAACGAAAATTTCGGAGAGGAAGGAAGTGGGGTGGGAGTGGAGAGAAGTTATTTTCGCCGTAAACGATTACTTCTGTTGTTTGATTTGTCGTAAAAAAATTACAGTCGAAACTTGAGTTAACCTGAAACGGCGCTGATTTCGACCCACCGTGGGCCGAAATCAATTACGGTAAAAAAAATTAAAATAAAATAATATACTAGATTAAATAATTATATTTAATTTAGTTATGGTATTAATTGCTCTTTTATTCAGTTGGCATATTTAAAATACGATAAAAATTGATTAGTTAAGTTTTAATATTTTTTTATTTAGTTTGTATAATTAAAATATGATAAAAAACAATTAATTAAGTATTAATATTTTTTTACTTTATAATTTTATTGTTGTATTGCTATAATTTACATATAAACAAATAGTATAGTTGTTTTAAATTAAATTTTAATTATATAAAAATATAATTATATTATTTTTATTTATTAAATTATTTATTATTTATATATAAATTATAATTTTATATCATACACTTTCTACCAGATAATAAACAGTAGAACTGATGAAACTTTACTTCTATAACAGCCAAAAAAAATAGCGGGAAAGAAATAATTTTTACTGAACTCTATTTCAACTCAAAATCTATTTCAATTCAAAATTCAATTCCGATGAAACAAACATGTCTATGTCTATCCATACTGTCCATTGAACCCTCCAAGATAAAGAGCTTTCTATGGGAAGATATCTTTGGGGCCCATCCAAAGGCAAGGAACAAAAACATTAGATGAGAGAGAGAGAGAGAGAGAGAGAGAGAGAGAGAGATAGGAAGAGGCCCATCTCATTCTTTTGCATTGGAAAAGATGAACCACAAAATATTGATATGCTTCCAATAAAACTTTAGTCGAGAGCTCCCCAACAAACGTCTCATTAGAAAGTTCTCGATCGACTATTACATATTAATTTTGCCTCCGTCTGATAACTTATTGTCTCATTAGAAAGTTCTCGATCCACTGTTATGTATTAATTTTGCCTCCGTCTGATAACTTATTGGATGTTTTTTAATACTAAAACTCAACCCGAAAAAAAAAATACGCTCCCCAGAAAAAAAGATTATAATTTTTAGAGAAAGATAGAAGTGGCACACGGCGATGAATTATAGCTCCTTAACCAGGCGTCAGTGAAGAGCTCCCCACTATTATTATTATTATTATTATTATTATTATTATTATTTATTTTTGTATATTCCCCACCTCCTCCCTAATATTATCCTACTATTTAAGATTCCAAAAAATGGTCCTCCTCTCATAATCCTATGGCCCTTAGTTTTCTCTCCCATTATCCCTTTGCCCTAAAAAAGGAAAGGGAATTTTGTTGTACAACATCCAAAGTCCCTAACTACCCTGACAACTCTCTTATCTTCTTTGAACCAGTTGGGACTTGGGACCATTAATTGTGAGCTCATTTGTGGTTGGTCCTTGTACTATTTCTCTATGGCAATATGGTTTGTGTACTTTTTTTTTCTTTTAAGGCATAAATGTACTAAACTTATCTGACCTATTCATCACTCAAAGTCGGTTACCTAATTTTTCAAAATTTTTTACTTTGCGGTTCAACCATTTAATTTGTTTGATTTGAATCAGTCAATGATAGTTTGATTTTAAAGTTTATAGGCTAATTACTTATTTTACTGAATTTACAGTGGTGAGAATTGTACGAAACATAATAACTTCAAATTTGAAGTTACAGTGTCGTTGACCGACTCAAATCAAACAAATTAAAAAGTTGGATAGTAAAATCAAAATTTTAAGAAAAATGGATAGCTAAATCAGAATGATCTGTAGTTCAAATAAATTTTGTATGTTCTTACCTTAGTTTTAAGCTCTTTGTTTTTTAAAAGCTTTCGCACATTCCAATTTAGTTTGTGATTATTAAAAAGTATTAGACTTTTATTATAGAAGGGTTAATTTCACCATTGGTCCCAACTTTTCTTTCTTTTTTTTTTCAATTAGGTTTCTAACTTTTACTTTTTGCTTTAGTTAACTTTCGCTGTTAAAAACGCTGTTGATTTTAATAGAAATTACTACATCGTTGCCGAATGAGCACCAAACCGTGTCTCGTGACAGTTTTCATTAGAATTAACGACATTTTTAACGACGGTCGCTTAATTTGACCTAGTTTCGGGAAAAAAAGATTGGGGACAAAAGTGAAAAGCTTGGAAAAGAATAGGGACCAATGGTACAATTCACCCATTATAGAATGATACTTATTCTTGTTTTAAGAAAGCTAAAATAAATGAATTATTTATGATAAAAATAAAATAAAATGCCCATTTTATATTAAAAAAAAAAATAGGCCATTTTTTGACGCCCAGAAATGGCAGCGAATAAGAAAAAAAATCTAAAATGCAACGGTCATATTGTTGATGTAACGCTCCCTAACCAATCAAAAAGCTTTCGATTTACCGATCTCTATGGTTTTTAGAAAAAAAAAACTTTTATTATATTTTTTTTCTCAAAAAGAAATATGTGATTAGTTGGGAATAGACGATGTAGTGTAAGCGTTATGTAATGGACTTCCTCGCGGATAAGGATGTCAATAAGTCGGATTCGAAGTGGATTTTCAAGAACCAGAACCCGAACCCAACTACCAAACCCGAAATCCGAACCCTAATCCAAATCAAACGAATTTTAAAAAATCCATACCCAAAATCCGAACCCAACCAAAAATTCAAAACCCGAACCCAAGTCCGAATCTAAAAATTCGAACCCCGAAACAATTATTTCTCTTTACAATATTTCAAAATTTATCATATTAAATCTAAATTTTTAAAATAAAAATTAAAATATAACATCAAATATATATATATTTTGTAATGTAAAATAATTTCGGATTCGGATTCGGGTTCGGGTGCTGGTTCGGGTCGAGTACAATCAAAATCCATATCCAAATTTAAATCCGCTGAGTTTTCATTTTTGATATTCGTATTTGAAGATATATCTATTTAGCGTGGAATAAATTCACCCTATTTGGATTCAAATTGAAATTTAAATAAAGTTTTAGATATCTGTGTACAGTGACATCTCTGCTCGCGGATAAGAGACCGCAGTCTGCCACAATTTTAAGATATGATGATTGTAAGATTAGAACCTGCCACGATGCAGCAGCCGGCCAATCCTTTTATTCGAAGCTTCATGACCACATTCTGCCATGGATTTATTTCTTGCGCTAAAATACAAAAAAAAAAAAATCCTCTATAGATATTTATTTATTTTTGCTAATTTCTTTTTATTTTTTCAAAAATTATATTTGCGTTCTCAAAAATTTTGAAATATTTTAAAAAATCTACTATATTAATATAGATATGAAATGACGAAATTATCTATCATTTTTAATAATCTTTTGGATATAAAATTATAAGAAATTGAGGAAATAGTTACGAAATCCTGACGGACGGAGGAGGGCTAAAAATCAGAGAAGAAAAATAAAATAACGAATATTTATAAGGAAGAAATTGGAATTTAACCCATTATATAAGACGGGAATTTAACCCAGACAAAAAGGTTTACGATTAGCTCTGATACCATATTATCCAAAAACTTAAGCTATTAGAAAATAATATTTTAAATATTTATATTCGGCATTCTCTCTAACGTCTGGAACGAGGCGTTTTAGTAGGTTCAAGAAATTGACTTAAATTTCTTGGAAGGAAATTAAATAAATAAACTCGAACTCAAGAGCTGCTGCTTTTAATACCACGTTAAATTATATGAAACCATCGTCTAAACCCTAAAACTTAAGCTATGGGAGAATAATATATATCCCTTCTTTCTAATTTGACCTTGAACTAATAAGTTGGGATAATGGATAATAAATATTATCAGTAATGCAGAAACTTTATTATTCTTGATAGGGAAAAAGTAAAATTGATTTTTTTTTAAAGAAAAAATAAAATAAATATTTGGAAAATTCAAAATAGTTTCAATTGATCAACACGCGCAAACTATTACTATTACAAAATACAACATCTTTGTGATATGAGTAATTAGTTTTATCAAATGAATTAATTTTTTTGGCATTGTGAAGGTCAAAGGGAGAGGGATTAATTTGAATTTAAATTCTCTTGTCATAGCTGTAAAAAGACAACAAAATAAAATATATATGTATATATAATTCCAAATTGGCAAAAACTACTCTAAAATAACAAATTCCCAAAATAAATAAATAAATAAATAAATAAATAACAGGTGCATGTGTTTTACAACAGCAAACTTGTGCTACTGTAACCCCCCCATGTGATGCAAATATTTTATTTTGAGTTGTATATTCACCTATATAAGTAAATAATTATGTATTTGAAATTTATTACTAATATCAAAATGAGAATTATTAAATGTTAGCATATTTTTTGGAAGTTTAGATATATAAATAACTTATATATTTGTATAAACTTTAAAACGGTAGAAGAAACGAAGAAAAAATTTTACGCAGGGTCGATGGATATTTAAAAACTAGCAGAGGAATTTTTTTTTTTTCAAAATAAAAAAGTATTGAAGGTTTAAAGGAATGTTCCAATAGTTTTAAAGTTTCGAAAAATATATGAATTATATTTAATTTTTTTAAAAAAAAATACTAGTATTTAGTTGCTAAAATAACTACATAGTCCTTCCTAAAACTTTGGTTGATTATAATTAATGATTCAAAGTTTAATCATAAAAAAGTAATCTCTATATAGCTATTAATTATATATATAAAAAAAAAGTAATAAAATGTAGGCCTGATTGAAACAAATCGAATTAAAGTTCATATGGTTTTTTTTTCTTTCATTATTTTTTAAATTTCAAATGGTTGAGTATAATTGCATATTTGGTGTCTAAGCATATTATTTTAACTTATACTTTTAAAATAATATTTGCAAAATCAAAAAGTGCTAATTTATTTTAGAGTTTGTTGAGGGGAATATAAAAATGTCATCTTTGTAAAAGATGTATGATAGAAATATTATTTGGAGTTTTAAGGGTGTGGACAAAGCTCTACTTTCTTTTCTTTTTTTTTTGAGAAAAATGTAGCATGCTACCCGCTTCATTCAATGGAACGGTAAATTAAGCTACATGGGTGAGGCAGCAAGGCCTCAATGGGGGCGAAAAAAAAAAAGAAGAAGAAAAAGATTAACCAGGAGCTGATTGCTCCCATGAGTTTGTCAACAGCGAGATCTTCTGCACCATAAGGTTTCGGTTCGGGTGAGTCGACTGGAAGATTACTCCGTTCCGTGCTTCCCAAATGACCCAAATGATCCACCAGCACGCAACTAGTGCAAATAACCGGGTACACATCAATGGTCCACCCGTGCTAGCCATCAGTCTGTCCCAGAGAGAATGGACATCCTCCCCCCGGTCCGAAGGTTGGAGTAATTCCGCGAACATCACTCGGAGGAATCTGATAATGACGCACTGTGTGAATAAGTGGTCGACAGAGCTCTACTTTTTAGTGTGTTAATTAGTGGTGCTCCCTATTTGTGGTTTTTCTATTTGAAAAAGAAACATGAAAACCCCACAATAATAAAATAATTCTATTATAAGATCTTTTTTTTTCTTTTTTCTTTTTTTGAAAACTCTTTTAGGAGTGTTTACAACAAGATCTCCTTGGTCATTTTCATACTTAACATGCACCCATTAATTCATTTATTTTGATTGGTAACTTCTCAAGATCTAGTTGTTTTGATTTGGATTGTTTTTTTTTTTTGAATTAAAAGTATTATATATTCATTATAGTTAAAATTCTACACAACAACTAATATAATAGTTCTAATCTAGTTAATAGAAATTAGTATAAATTACTAATTTTAAATTTTTATCTCTATAATTACTAGTTTGATTGATTTTTGGAACAACTTATTTACCAAAAAAGAAAAAGTAGTATATTTTATAAAAAGAATTTAAAAAAATCTTTTTTTTCCCTAATAAGTAGAAATTTTAATTCGAATCTTATGTGAAAACTAGTAAGAGATTTTAATAAAACATCACTTGCAGTTCCTTAGAATGTTGTTCCATGCACCTCATTTTGTCTCTTATTTTACATCAACTTGTTATTTATTAACAAATAGACCCTTTTTTTTTTTCTTTTTTCAAGTAGATGCACCATCCATTTTTCTAATATAATATTCCCTAGAATATCACCACCAATTAATTAATTAGCTAGCACATGCTTGACTTAAATGGAGCAATTAATTTGTAATAAAATAAGGATAAATTACACTTTTGGTCCTCAAGCTACGAGGTGCATGACACTTTAGTTCTCAAACTTTAATTTTAAATGTTGTATAGCTTTTACATTAGTAATTCATCAATATATAGTCGAAAAAATGGATTGCGGGGCTTGCGTTCAATACTTCCGAAAGTTTGAGCCAAAAATGATAATAAATTAAAGTTTGAGGACTATATTGACTATTTATTATTGGTTAAAAATAAGTCGAACTTTCTGCTTCGTGATAATAGGCTTAAGAGACTAATAAGTTGGGTTAAGTAAGTTCAATAAATTTTGTGAGCCGACAGTTCACAATAAAGCTAATGGCAAGATACTGAATAATAGACTTAATTTTCAGATAGGTTGAGCCGGTTCAAAATCTGTGAGCAGTATAGCTGAGCTTTTAAATGCGACAAATGTGCCCTTTCTATCAGAACGTGTTATTGAAACAGTTGGTTAGCGCGTACAATTTATAGACTAAAGTGTCACACGTCCCATAGTTTGAGGACCAGAACTTATTTTAGCCATGCCATAAAATAATAAAGCAACATGGGTTGCTTGTGGGCATTACTTAAACCAATTTAATTTGATTTGTGGGGTGCCAAATTGAATTGGTATGAGTCTAACCAACCTCATTGAACTGATGAGCCAACCACAGGAGGGAGAAAAAGGTAGGTTTTCTCAGCTAACTCTTATTATTAGTTAAGACATGAACTTCCCAACTTCCAATCATAGAGTTGTTTTTTTTTTTTTTTTTAAAAAGAAAAATATAGCACGCTACCTATTTCATTCATTAGACTGATGAATTAAGCTACAAGTGTGGGGCAACCCGGCCCCGAGAGAAAAGAAAACCGAAAAAAAAAAAAAGAGGAACTATGCGAGAAGAAAGGAACTATGTGAGAAGAAAATCCCACTCCTTCACAAAAAGTTTGAGTCTGTGGATCGCGAGTTCAGGGTTCGGAAGGATATTCCGAAAGATTGTGTCATTTCTGACCTTCCAAATAATCCACCAGCAGCCTACTAGATCTGTAAGTCTGTTTCGCTTCTTTCGGTGGTCCTTCTTGCCCCCCATCTATCCCAAACGAGATTCACGTCGTCCCGCAAATTATCAGCCTAAATATCGTCACCCCTGTCACTATCCAATCATAGAGTTGTTGGTACTCTCAATGGTGTGGAGTGGGAAAAATTTTAGAATCACTAATTATATTAGTGACATAGTGTCCCCAACCAATTAAATAATTTTTTTAGTTTATTTGTTCCATCATGAGTATAAAAAAATATTTTTGTTATACTTTTTTGTTAAATGAAGAGATTTAGTTGGCTTGTTATTAATGATGTAGTGCAAGTGTGACACATAAACTTTCTCGTGAAGTAGCTCCACCCTCACATATGGATTTTTTTTTATTTATATAACGATCAAACCTGCTAGCGATAATAACTCGTTTGTTGGATTCAAACTATTAGCCCAAAATACTTAAGTTCAATTATTACTAATAGGGTGCGTGACGATGTAAGAATATTAAGGTGTTGTTGTTTATTTAGATGGTGTTTGGTTCCTTAAAAATCATAAAAATATATTTTTTAGAAAAAAAAATTTGGAAAAGCATCATGAATAGGACACTTTCATGAAATCTAGAAAATAATGGAATAGTAGTCTAGTAGATGATCTAGGGGTTGAAAGGTTATAACTATGTGAATAATAATACTTTTAGAAATATTCTAACTCAACTAGAAATATTTATGAAAGTCTTAGATATGAAGGAAACATCCCTCCACTCAATGATTGAGATGAACTTTCTACTTGATTAATTGCACTTGATTAATTGTACTTGATTTGAGATGGAACTTCATTAATTGTGTGCTTGATACATTTTGTGTTGGTTGCATGTTCTGATTCAATTGCAACAAATATTTTGTCCCTTTTGTTTACAACAGGTTTCATGTTAGTGAGGGTAGTTTACTTCCATGTGGTTTCTGGCCGTAGAATATCTGAATCGACAATCACCTCTGTTAAATATGATCGAAGTTGTTTAAACATTTTAGAAACCAAATTTTCATGATTTTATGATATCATTTGCCTATTAATTAAGTGGCGTCAAATTCATTTTATATTAGCCATTAAAAATTATCAATTTTTTAAACTACTTAAAAATTAGGCAAATGATAGAAAAAAATAATAAAATTATGAAATTTAAAAGTTTAAATATTCTAGAGCATATTTAATAGTGTTGATTGCCGTCCATGAAACTAATGGCAATTTTAGTGGTTAAGTTGCTGTCACAGCCGTGCAAAAATTGTCATTAACTCCTATTGGTAAATAACGCAGTTCGACAAAGAGATTGGTGGTTGAGACCCGATGTCTTAAATTCGATGATTAATTACATCACATTTCTAACTGAGCTCATTTTTAAAAGGTGAACCATACAGATTTTTTTCTCTCTCTCTCTCTCAAAAAAGAAAAAGAAAAAAACCTCCTATTTGTAAACACCTAAATAGTAGTCAAAAGTGGGAAATAAAAAAAAAAAATCTATTCCAAATCTGTCCAGATTCATTAATAAATAGAGTGGAAGGCGGAGGACCAATTTTTTCTCTTCATTCGCCTCGATCTGTCAAAAAATTATCAAAAAATTCTCTTATTCCGAATGAAATGATAAGTTGGAGAAAACACTAAAAAGACACAAATCAATTCGCCTCAAATATGCCCGATTGGTAAGAAAACAGGACGAAAAGCGCGGGACCCTCCCATCCCCGGATTGGCCCCCCATTCGTAAATTATGATTACGAGGATCTTGATTGTGTGGATACATATTTCTAGCCCTATTTTTTATTAAATTAAATTTTTTAGATAATATGGTATCAGAGTCAATTCTAAACTCTTTTATTTTATAAGATTATAAATTCAACCGCCATCTTCGAAATTTAACATGTTTCTTATTAGATTGATCGTAGTTGAAGCTTTCACATCAAAACAACCTATAATGGAAGGGGTCATATAAAGTACTTCTAAGCTCAATTAAGATGCTCACTAAAACTAGATTTGACTAACATTAATCCCATCTACCATTTTATCACACGCTTGACATTAAAACTAGATTTGACTAACATTAACTAAATAATTATAATTAATGAGAATTGATGAACCTTATAAATAGGGTTTCAAGCAATGATTGAAAAATCAGGTCGGATTAGTCGGTTCGACATGTCCAATCGTGACCCAGTCTATAAAGTAGTTTGATTCAATCTTTTGAACTGAGTAAGTTAGTAGAACCACTTTGAACCATTCGAATCAGTAGGTTCAACTATCAAACTAGTGAATCAATTTAGTTATACTCAAACCGGCTGAATTTTTTTTATAAAGTCATATTAAAATTCAACGGCTTAAAATCAACTCAGCTGATTTTATTTTTTTATTAGCACAAATAAGCCTTATTAAAAGTAAAATTTAAAAAGCTTTATATATATACATATATATATATAGAGAGAGAGAGAGAGAGAGCTAGGCTGGAATACTATTGATAGCAAAAGAACCTTTGTGCTATCAAGTTTTTAAACCTTGGATAAAAAATTGTAGGGTTAGAATGATATTAGTCCCTTAGAGTTGAGTGGTGGACTCCTAGGATTGAGTGGTCCCCGCTGGGTTATAATATTTAATCTAGTGGTTAGAAATGATGAAAATAATTGATCTAACGGCTAAAAACTTAATAACAAAAAGGTTTTTTGTTATCAATAGTATTCTAGCCCAACTCATATACTTAATTTGGTCTAAAAATTAATATTTTAAAATTAAGTATAATACTAGAATAATAATATATATACATGTGATTCTATATATAAAATTAAAAGCAATAATTAAATAGTTATAATGTCATACTGACGTTACTGATTTTATAAGTGATTGACTCACTAGTTGAGCAGGTAATTTTTTATCCAGTAATATTTTTAAATTATTATTTGATCCGATTTTTAAAATATTGATTACTCATGGAAAATAAAACTTCATAATTTTTTCGTCACCGTCGCAGTCGCGGTCGCAGTCGCTGTCGCCGCCATCGCTATTCGCTAGTCACCATCACCAATCTGCCATCCATTAGGAGGAATTCTACACTGTCACACTTGCACCACGCTATCAATAACAAGCCAATCTTTTCAAACAAAAGTACAATAAAAATATTTTTTTTACAATCATGATGGGACATATACCTTTAAAAGGAGACATTTGATTGATTTGTTACGCCACGTCACCAATATACCTGTTGCATTTTAGAATTTTTTCATCCATTGGCCACAATAATCACATTACAATCATCTTCAATTATCAATACATCACTCACCACCAGCTAGTGTTAGCCACCACCATTACCATCTTTATCAGCCATTATTAGGGTAGCAATCCAGCACGTTGTTCGTGAGCCAGCTCGTATTCAGCTCGAAATAAACTTAAGATCATATCACTTATTTAGTGAACGAGTCAAACACGAACTGAATTTTTCAGCTTGTTTAATAAACGAGCCGAACACGAAGTGGGGTCAGCTTGCTTGTGCTCGGCTCGATAACAGCTCGAATATATATATATATATATATATATATATATATATATATATATATATATATATAGAGAGAGAGAGAGAGAGAGAGAGAGAGAGAGAGAGAGAGAGAGGGGGGGATGGTATGCTTCTGGAAGTACGGAGCTCTCCGTGCTTCCAAGTTGTTTTCGATGTTCGAACTTTCGAATCGATGATCGACTCTGTTAGACTTCATTTAGAGTATTTGAAGTATCTAGAAAATAAATTTTGTGATTTTTCGATATCATTTGCCTAGTGATCGAAGGGGCACAAAATCAATAATTTTAATGGTCGTGGTGAGCCGTTTGCAAGTTTAACGGTGTAGAAATATCCAAATCACATGAAATTTTGATAAAAAATTCTTTATACCATATAAAACAAGATCAATAACTTTGATCTAAAATTTTAATGTCATATCATCATATTTTGTAAGATTTTATTTTCAGCCGTTGATTTTGAGCCACTTCGATCACTAGACAAATGATATCGAAAAATCGCAAAATTTATTTTCTAGATACTTCAAATACTCTAGATCAAGTCTAACGAAGCCGATCGTCGATTCAAAAGTCTGAACATCGAAAACAACTTGAAATCACGGAGCGCTCCGTGCTTCCAGAAGCATACTAGACGCACTATATATATATATATATATATATATATGAATATTTTTGCAGCACCAACCCCTTGGTGCTTCTAAGTTTCAACCCCTTGGATCTACTCCTTGATTACTAATATCCATTGGATCAAACACTATTCCACCTACCACCATCATCTCAACTGTACATCTCTCCATCCAAAGGCTAAAAACTCAAAAGCACCACTCCCTTGGTACTTTTGAAAGTATTCTAGCTCAACTATATATATATAGAGTGAGGCTACTATGCTTCTGGATGCACGGAGCCTTTCGTGCTTCCAAGTCATTTTCGATGTTGCGACTTTCGAATCGTCGATCGGCTCCTTTAAACTTGATCTAGAGTATTTGAAGTACTTAAAAAATAAATTTTATGATTTTTCGAAATCATTTGCCTAGGAATCGAAAGGGCTCAAAATCAATCATTTTATTGGCCGTGGTAAACCGTTTGCAAGTTTAACGGTGTAAAAATATCCAAATCATGTGAAATTTTGATAGAAAATTCTTTATACTATATAAAACAAGATCAATATCTTTGATCTAAAATTTTAATGTCATATTATCACGTTTTGTAATATTATTTTCAGCCGTTGATTTTAAGCCCCTTCGTTCACTAGGCAAATGATATCGAAAAATTGCAAAATTTATTTTTTAGATACTTCAAATAATCTAGATCAAGTTTAACGGAGACGATTGACGATTCGAAAGTCGCAACATTGAAAACGGCCTGGAAGCACGGAAGGCTCTGTGTTTCTAAAAACATAGTAGCCTCTCTCTCTCTCTCTCTCTCTCTCTCTCTCTCTCTCTCTCTCTCTCTATATATATATATATATATATATATATATATCATTTCTAATCCTTTTAACTTGTTGTTTAACTTGTTGTTCATGAGCCAGCTCATGTTCTACTCGATAATAAATAAGCCGAACATGAGTTGAATTTTTCGGCTCGTTATTTTAATGAACCAGCTTGTGTTCACCTTGTTTCATAAACGAGCCGAACATGAGCTGGCCCCAGCTCGCTCGTGTTCGGCTCGTTGACAGCCCTAACCATCAATAGACCGTCATTCGCTATATATTACGAACACTTCTATAAGTCTCGTGTGTTCGTGTCGAATACGCGCATGTCCGTGTCGGACTCGTATCTGATGTGGACACTTTTTGGACGCCCGTTCAATGTCGATCCATAACGCATATAATTTTAAAAAATATATGCACATTTTTATTTTATTTTTTTATATATGCATATATAATGTAAGATGATAACTATTTTAGCTTTTTGATGATTATATATAAAGTTTTTTGGACGATACAAACAAATTATGTATGGTGAAAAAAAATTTTCTTAACATATATGAACTATCAATGAAAATTTTTCTAACTTTTATTTTTATGAAAAATATAATAATATTTTATCAAAATTAATATTTTATATAATAAATATATATTATTATATTAATAATATTATATTTTATTAGCAGTATTCATGTCATGTTCATGTTCTAATTTTTTGCAAGCTCGCCGTATTCGAGCCGTATCGTGTCCCATATCTCGTGTCAGTATCCATAACGCGTAGGTCATTCGTAACTGCAACTATGCGACTCTTCGCTTTCCAGGAAGGTTACCTATTCAAAAACTACTTTAATTCTAGCATATTTCATTTTTTAAATTTTTAGATTTAATCATTACCCAAACTATTATAGTCAAATTAAAGGTTTGGTCCGATTATATCTCATTTAGAATTATTCCAAATCCTCGAAGGTATCACACTTCTCTCTCATTTAAGTCCTGATGTTCTTGTCAAACTCAAGCACACTTATAAGTATCAGACAATGTGAGACTTGTCCTGACACTCTCGTCAGGCTCAAGCACACTTACAAGTATCAAATAATGTGAGATTTGTCTTGTTAGTTTTGTTATTCAGACGCTGACTTAGTTTGTCATTTTTCTATTATGGTTTACCCGAGACTCAGTTTATACTTCCGACTAGTAATTATCTCTAATACCAATTGTGACTTCGTGTTAGCTTTCATATTTAACGCTTTAATAGCAACTCAATCTATAAGTAGTTCTAAGATGAGTGAACCTTTTGGAAAGTAGAGCATCACAAATTATATTAAGACTTTTTTGACAAATAATTCTAAAAAATATTGTAATTGGCTAAATTGCCATACTAAAAATATATTTGGCTAAATAGCCCTCTATTTGTCACGCAGGGGAAATTTTTCTCTTAATAAAGGTAGTGAATCGTTTACCGCCTTCATAAAAACGGTAAATGATTTACCATTTTTCTAATTTTCCACCAATGCAGTGAATGATTCACCACCCTCTTGAAGATTGTTTGTTAGGATTTTTTAGGTTGTTAAGATTGCATATGATTTAATTGTTAAAATTTTTATATGATTTTTAGGATTATATATAAAAAATTAAAAAAGTGAGGTTTGTAGGATTATATGTTGATTGATTGTTAGAATTATATGGATAGATTATTAGGATCTTTTTGGTTGTTAAGATTGTATGTGATTTATTAAAATTTTTATGCAGTTGTTAGGATTATATAGGAAATAGAAAAAAAGAGAAAGATGGTAAATAATTCACCGCTTTTGTAGAAAATTAGAAAGACAGTGAAGCGTTTACGTCTTTAAAATAAAATTTCATCGTAACTCCTACATCGCAAAATAAGGATTAGTCTATCAATTTTTTTTTTTTAGAATTATTTATCTAATTAGAAAATTTCTATAGGGTTAATATTATATATTTTGAAATTTTATTCAATATTATACAAGCATTAAAGGAAGGGTTGGGACAAAAATAAATATAATCCAAGCCAATTTCAATCCCCCCATAATGCAACCTAATTTAGTTCCCCAACTAATGCTACCTAATTAATTTAATTCTCACATTGATGTCAAATTTTCACCTTTTCAATTCATTTAAGTCAATTTTACTTGTGCACCATTTTGCAAGTTTAATATATGTGGAGTAAAAGTATAGCACTTTTGAAAATTATTGATACAATTTATTTTCGCATTGTTTAAAACAACGAAATATCTGAATCAACGATCAATACCGTCACACAAGATTTAGAATATTCGAACTTTGTAGAACTCGAATTTTATATTTTTGATATCGTCTACTCAGTGATCACATATGGTCGATCTAAAATTTATATAATCTTAACAGTAAAAACGAGCCAATTTCGAGATCATTTGAATGCTAAATAAATTATGCTGATAAATCACAAAATTTTAAAATTACATAAATTAAATAATTTAGATTAAATTTAATAATATTGATGGTCAATTCCAATGTCTTATTACCACTGTGTGGAAATATCCAAGCTTTTACTCTCTATTTAAATAGTAAAAAAAAAAAAAAGGAAAAAATGTATGGAGATCCCTCAACAATAGCCAATTTTTAACTATATGCTTTGTTCTATTTTTATTTTCGTTAGAATATTTCTAACTTATGTAAGTTTCTTTTTTATTTGAATTTTTTTTATTTTAAAATTTCAAATAGGCCCCTCAACCCTCAATTGAATCAACTAATTTTCTTTTTTTTTAACCCAAAAACCTAATGCCGTGATTGTTTTATTCATTAAATTTTAAACTTTGATAAAAATATTTAACGATTTTAATTACTTTTCAGTACATAAAATTATAAATTTCACCAACATATAAGAGTTAACGACTAATAGAGTTATTAAATTAAATAAAATTTAAAATATTATTGCTTAGAATAATATTAATAATGAGTGCTAAAGCACTACAACGATTTTAATTTGCATATAGTCGTTTAAACTTTTAAAATTTCATATTTTTTACCCAAACTTTCAAATTACACAATTGACCACCTAAATTTCCATTTTAACAGTTTAAAGTGACTAATGTTAGCCAAATAATTAAGAAATAATAAAAAAAAAGTGCTAATAATATTAATTTTTTTTACATCAAAATTCAATCTTACTGTATAAAAATTGCTTTTAATATTTAGCTTTTACAAATTGAATATGATAATAATAGTTAATTTTATCCGCGATAGAAATTTTTGGCACCAAGAAACTTGCAAATTGCATATTTATTCTTATAAAATTTTAATTTATTGTATTTCTATTAAATTTTAGTTATCAAATATATCTTTAAAATATACAAATTCATCCTTAAAAACTGACTCCCATTAATTGTTCATTTAATGTTCACTGTTTGGACATTTATGCCCTCACAAAAATTAAATTTTGTAAAAATTTTTGTAAGATTCATAATCTTATTGTTCATGTAGAGTGACATAAAAGTTAAAATAAAAATATTAATTAAAAAAATATTTATTTAAGGGTAAGGTAAAATTGTGGAGAATGTCAAATTTGCAAACTAAAGAACTTGGGTGGAATACATATATATTGTGTTTGATTCGAGAACTAAATTTTAAAAAATAATTTTTGTTGCTCTGAAAAATAAAAATATTTTAGGATAATCTGGAATAAGTTCTAAATTGCGTCCGAATATTGTTTGTTTGTTCCCAGAGGATATCTATTATAGTGTTTGGATGTTTGTACTGAAATAAGATATCGAATTAATAAAAGTTAAATAAAATAGCAATTTTGCGCTTGAATATAGTAATAAAGTAAATTCAATATATAAGAAAGAGATAGAATTAATATATAATAATATAATATTGAATGTAGCTGTGAAAATATACTTTCAATTTTATAATTTAACAACTAATTAAAATTAAATATAAATGTATAAATTTAAATATAGAAGAGCAGATTATTTCACAAATTTAGTATGTTCATAAATTACCTTAGAAAAAGTAATTTAGTAGTATGCAATTTGAGCATTCATTTGATTTACTTGAAATTAATTAAAATAAATTATGAAAGAGATAAAGGGGCATAATAGAAGGCAAAAGGGACAAAAATCCATTGTTCTAGTTTGATCTCCATGTGGGGCTTAACGGGTTATTCCAGAATAACCCGTTAAGCCCAGAACAAGAGGAATATCCCCTGACCAAACACAGCCATAAAGTTTTATAGGAATGAATATGCAATTTCTTTATTTTGTAGGGGCACATATGTAATTATAACTCGATGTAGAAAAACTATAGGGCTAGACAACGTTATCTCCTGACAATCCACAACTTGCGGAAGAGGGGGGTGATTCCAGAATAACCCGTTAAACCCGGAACAAGAGAGATATCATATTTTGACAAAAGAATATCCCCCTAACCAAGCACAGCCATAAAGTTTTAAAAGGATGAATATGTAATTTCTTTATTTTGTAGGGACACATATGCAATTATAACTTAATGCAGAAAAACTACAAGGTTGAATAATGTCATCCCCTAACAATCCATAACTTGTAGAAGAGGGGGATGATTTCAGAATAATCTATTAAGTCCGGAACAAGAGGGATATCCCCCTAACAAACATAGCCTATAAAATTTTATAGGGATAAATATATAATTTCTTTATTTTGTAGGGACATATATGCAATTATAAAACGTTATCCCTAACAGGTTAAGATAAGCAGGATATGGTGCACGCTTTTCCATGCAACACGAATTGCTTTTTTGCATCACCCCCCTCTTCCACAAGTTATGGATTTTTTTGTTTTTTAAGATAAAATTGTTTTCAAACAATTTTCTTTTTTTTTTATGATACAAGTTTATTTATTTATTTAGGATAAGCTTTAAATTACTCTCATGTAATTTAGTTTAGTGTTTTTTTTTTTTTTTTTTTTTACTTTGCAACTTGTAATTTTTTTAAAATTTTTTTACTTTGCGATTCTATTTCATATATATAGAATTTTTGGTAAAAATAAAAATTAATCCACTGGGGAGTAAAGTGTAACAATTCGAATCATAGGATAGCACGGATTGCACCGTAGTAGGGCAATTTAAAATTTACTCATTTATTTATGACTAAATTACACTTTCGGCCTTCAAATTGTAAGGCGGGTGATACTTTAGTTTTCAAATTCTATTTTTTTTGTAATTTTTTACTCAAACTTTTTTGAATTGCTATAATCAAATCCCACAACGCAAATTAATTGGCTAAATTTTGATGCGTCCTTGAGATAAAAATAATTCAATTGTGTCATACTTGATGAAAACGACATGTCAATATTTATTCAATTAAAATAAATTAGAGGACTTAATTATAATAATTTATAAAGTTTGTGTTAAAAATTATTGAGTTTGAGTACCAAAATATCACCAACTTTATAGTTTGAGGGTCAAAATTGTAATTCAATGCCCTTTAATTAGTTTAGTGTTAATTTCACTTGCTTGAAAGGATTGCCTAATTTGTGTCATCATAATTAAACAATGATTAACTAGTTGTCATTAATCAATATTCGTAATTTATGGAATTGCTCAATTGCATGTAATTATAACTGCGTTGCAATTTTAGTTGCATGTAAATCCAAATATAACGTTTAATTTGGCCTATTTGAATTCAATTATTGTGATTGTAACTACACATGAAAGCGCAACTGCAGCATTTACAACTATATTTAAATTGATCACAATTCCAACTATAGCGGATGGAGAGAACAAGTTTAGATAAGAGATAAGCTTATCTACCGAATTATCTTTCAGATAACAAAATGCTTTTCTTAATTACAATTATTTTCAAGGAAAAACTTCAAATAACATCCCTGTGGTTTCACACTTTCTAACTTTAGTATCCTGTGGTTTAAAGTGTATCAATTTAGTGTCCTGCGGTTTTATTTTTATCTTTTTATTATAGATTCTACTAATATTTTCATTATATCAGTGACAAAGTTAAAACTAAAAAGTACTAAAGTGAATATTCGATAAAGCTAGGTGGAGTATCTGAAGTTTTTTGTATATAATTTAACGAAATATTAACGGAGAAGCCGACGAAAAGATAAAAATAAAACAACAGAACACTAACTTAATACAATTTAAACTACAAGATATTAAAGTGAGAAAATACGAAACCACAGAAATGGTATCTAAAGTTGACCCTATTTTCAACTATGCTGTATTTTAGTTTGGTGTAGAAATATAATGTTCTTTGATAAAGAATCATAGTTGGAGAATAAAAAATTATATATTGTATTAAAATATTTTCAAAGAACATGTGGGAATCCAAAATGTGCTCTAGGTATCTCCATTCTAAGGGCAAAAAGGTAAATTCATTCATAGCCAATGGAAAATTACTACTATTTACCTAAAAAGCATTGGATATAAAAGATGATACAAAATGAAATTAGAAGATAAATAGAAGGAATGGGTGGAAAGAAATATTGGAAGTAATAAAGTGAGGAGATATTTTAGTAATAGTAGAGAAAAAAAAAGGAACAAAACTAATGTTGAAAATGTAGAAAAAAGAATATGCAAAAAGTGAAAATTGCATGGTTACTTCTCCATCAGGGTGCGTTTGATTTGATATAAAAATGAAAATGAGTGAAAAAGAAATTTTTGGAGGAAAAATGATTTGCTACTCGTTTGTTTCACCGTAAAACATTATTTCAGAAAAAATAGTTTTATGTATTTGAGGAAAAATTTTCTCTTTCGTTTTCCGAGCGTGAACGGCGGAAAACGAGAACACGGAGCTCGGAGCCAAAAAATTTGCGGCTCATAGGTAGTTTTCATGGGGTCCACGAGGTCACTTCGGCCTCTTGGACCGCATAAGAGAGAGGTCCACACGTCACTTCGGCCTCTTGGACCGCATAAGAGAGAGGTCCACCGTGTGTGTGTGTGTGTGTGTGTGTGTGTGTGTGTGTGTGTGTGTGTGTATATATATATATATATATAGAGTGAGGCTACTATGCTATCGGAAGCACAGAGCCTTCCGTGCTTCCAGCTCGTTTTCGATGTTGCGACTTTCGAATCGTCGATTGGCTCCGTTAAACTTGATCTAGAGTAATTGAAGTACCTAGAAAACATATTTTATGATTTTACGATATCATTTGCCTAGTGAACGAGGGGCTCAAAATTAACGGCTGAAAATAAAAATCTTATAAAATGTAATAATATGACATTAAAATTTTAAATCAAATATATTGATCTTGTTTTATATAGTATATAAAGAATTTTCTATCAAAATTTCACATGATTTGGATATTTCTACACCGTTAAACTTGCAAACGGCTCACTACGGCCATTGAAATTTGTTGATTTTGAGCCCATTCGATCACTAGGCAAATGATATCGAAAAATAATAAAATTTATTTTCTAGGTACTCCAAATACTCTAGATCAAGTTTAACGGAGCTGATTGACGATTCGAAAGTCGCAACATCTAAAACGAGCTGGAAGCATGGAAGGCTCCGTGCTTCCGATAGCTTAGTAGCCTCACTATATATATATATATATATATATATATATATATAGTATTTTATTATATATATATAATTTTATTTATAAATATATATTTATTTATTATATATAGTATTTTATTTTTATACAGAGATATTATTATATAATAATTTATTTATTAATATTTCTAAATATATAACTCCTATATATTATATATTATATTTATCATAATTTTAAATATATTTAATTTATATCTAAAAATTATAATAATAATAATATATATAGTATATTAATTATTATATATTTAATAATATATAATAAAAATATATTAAGTAGTTTTTTATCTTTTTTTTTTCCTTTCAACTAAACAACCGTCATGAAAATTATTTTTCTTTTTCTACAAACGAAACACTAAACGACGTAAAACTTTCTTTCCACCGAAAAATTTTTTCCACCAAAGATTTTTTTTCTATAATTTTACGTGGAACTAAACACACCCTTAGCCAAAAATCAATAAGTGGAGAGGGGCCAAGTTGCTAAATCATAGCAGAGAACTTTTTTTTTTGAGAGATAGGTAGCACACTACCCGCTTCGTTTATTTCATTTAGAAATAAACTTAGCTAGAAATGTGAATCAACTAGGATTCGAACTTGGGTCTCGGGTGCCAACCATCATAACAAAGAACTTAATGCAATGCAAGTACGTTGATCACAACTCATACACACAAGTACATTGAGCTGAACTCTAGGGTTTAGGGTATACATCTATAGAGAGAGAGAGAGAGCTTTGCTAGAATACTATCGATAGTAAACGAGCTGTTTTACTACCTATTTGTTTTCGATGATAGAGCTTCCAAATTGACGATCGGCTCCGTTGAACATGATCTATACCACTTGAAGTGTTTAGAAATCAAATTTCAAATCTTTTCGACATCATTTGCCTAATGAGTATACTCTTATAAGTATAGAGTACTCTAGCAAAACTCGCTAGGGCTACTATACTCTTATGTGTATAGAGTATTTCGTACTCATAAGTTGTTTTCAATGATGGAGCTTCCGAATCGATGATCCACTCCGTTAAATATAATCTAGAGTATTTGAAACTTCTAGAAAATAAATTTCGTAATTTTTCGGAATTATAATAAAGTTCATCAAGCAGGTACAAAATAAACGGTCAAAATCGAACGACGTCTTAAAAATGGATGATCAGATCCTTCAATTTAAGATCGGAGTTATTGATCTTTATCTATGTAGTGAATAGAATTTTCTATAAAAAATTCAATCAATTTCGATTCTTTTACACAGTTAAACTAGCAAATATCTCACACCAGCCGTTAAAAATTTTCAATTTTGTGACCTTTTGATCATAAGATAAATGATGTTGAAAAATTATAAAATTTGATTTCTAAACGTTTTAAATGCTCTAGATAATGTTTAACGATGTGGATCGTCGATTTGGAAGCTCTATCATCGAAAACAACTTATGAGTAATCGTACTCATAAGAGTATAGTAGCCGAACTCTATATATATATATATATATATATATATATATATATATATAATTAGATTATTATACTATTAAAAGTATCAAGAACTTGGTGCTATTAGATTTTGAGCCTTTGGATGAAGGGAGGTGCGGTTAAGATGATAATGATCGCCAGTTAGGATGATCGTAGTGTCCTAGGGGTGAGTGAGTGATTGGTTAAATAGTATAATTTAATAAATGAAAATGGCCAAAGAAGTAGATCTAATGGCAGAAAACTCAATAACACCAAGTGTTTGGTATTATCGATAGTATAATAGCCAAATTCTACATATATATATATATATATATATATATATAATTGAGCTAGATTACTTTTAGAAGCACCAACTCCTTAGTACTTCTAATGTTCTAGCCCTTTAATCTACTCCTTAATTACTAACGCCACTTGGATCAAACACTATTCCACCTACTACCACCTACCACCATCATCTCAACCCTACATCTCTCTATCCAATGGTTAAAAACTAAAACGCACCACCCCCTTGGTGCTTTTGAGAGTATTCTAGCTCAACTCTCTCTCTCTCTCTCTCTCTCTCTCTCTCTCTCTATATATATATGTATATATAGCTATCGAGTCTTTCGTAGATCTACTTTGGCAATTTTAGTCGTCAACTCGCCTCAAGATCTGTATAGCAATAGCCGATATGTCCTATTAATTTTTTTTACTAATACTGTACGAATCTTAAGGCGATCCGACGTTTAAAAAATTATAAACATAAATATTTTAATAATTTTAAAAACACATGAGCTCAACTCTGTATATATATATGGATCAACAAAAATTTTAGATAAGTAGGTAATTTTCCACTGAACTACTATATATATATATATATATATATAGAGCAAGTCTCCAATACTATCAATAGTATCGGGGCTCCGGTACTATAATCTTGTTTTCGATCTTAGGGCATGTTTGGTTCATGATTGGAATAGGAATGAGAAATGGAATTGGATTGCTTTGAAATGGAAAATAGAATGACGAATCATCTAAAAATGTTTGGTTCATTATTGAAATAGAAATCGGAATGAAAATTTAAAATTTTTGAGAGAGGGTTTTGATTAAGAAAAAGGAAAGTTATGAAGGGAGAAGAAGTAGGTGTTGATGAAAGAAGATTTTGAATAGTTTACTTTGGAATGGGCCTATTGATGCCAAAATTGAAATTAACATGCCGACCTAACCCACGTATGAGCCAATAAGGATACGTGGTATACCAGGAGTCGGCAATAAGGCGCCTGAAGATTTTAGGCGGGAACGGTTGAGAAATGGGGTGTAACTTTCATAAGAAGTGGGCGTACCTTCTACGATGGGGCGTAACTTTCATAAGGAGTGGGCATAATTTCCATGATCATGATTACAACCACTGCCCCCACTACTTTCAACCAACCAATAATGTGGGTTGATATTACTATAAATAGTAATTTCGAAGCCTGCAATAGGAGCCTTTCTCCCCCTCGAACGAGAAGACCATCTTTATTTTCTCTGCAATTTTATCGCTTTTCTAGAAGTAGTCTAAATGTAATCTTTTTTTTCTTTTCCTAACAATTTTGGCACGCCCGGTGGGACCCAATTTTAGATAAATTCATATTTTTATTGAAATTATGGTTGATGATAATGCCATGAATTTGCGCAATCGGGTTGTTCCTAGAAATTCTGGGAGTGATCAACCTAGCGATTCAGACAATGCTGGTGAACGGCAAGCAGTTTCGCCAGTTGAAGGAAAAACTAGTGGACAGTCGGCTTATCAAGAGCTGACTCTAACTTAGGCACTCGGCCAGATGATCCGAGTCCTGCAAACTGTAGATCAAAATATCCATCAAAGTACCGCTCGATTAGACGCGGTACTCGTCGCCATCGTGGCCTATAATGAAAATATTGTTCGAATCAGACAGTTATTTACCCAAAACGAGCAACCTTACCGGGGGCAACAGGGGCCCCTAACTGCGCCGGCGCAACAAAATTCAGTCACACCGGCGGTCTCACATACGTAACTGCAAATGGCACCTTTCCAGGCTGCTTATAGGCCGGCGAATATAAACGCCGGCCCGCAGTCGGAGATTGCATCCAGTTTACCTCTTTTACCAGCTTATCAGCCCCAAAATGCGGGAATTAGAGCTGGGGGGCAGGCCCCTAATGCTATGCAAGGAGCGAATCCTGCGATACAGAATTATGGAGTTCCTCAAGGGCCGAATCCGGCTCAAGCACAAGCTCCGCTTCCCATACAAGGGAATAACAATAAGCTGTATGATCAGATTGAGGAAGTCATCCGAAATACCTTCAGAGTAGGGGCCAGGCCGGCTATGCGGCCTGCTTTTCGATCCCCGTATCCCGCAACATAGATGCAGATCATCCATATAAGGCAAACTGGAAAATGCCGAAGTTCGACAAGTTCTCGGGCGATGAGACCGAGAATACGATCGAGCATATAGCCCGGTTCACTGTCCAATGTAGAGAAGCGGCTGCTGACTCATTTTTGAAACTTCGATTATTTAACACGTCGTTAACTGAAACGGCGTTTACTTGGTATACAAGTTTATCAGCCAATTCCGTCCGAGATTGGGATAAATTGGAAAGAAAATTCCATGAGCAATTCTATAGGTCAGAGCCACAATTATCGGTCACCGACTTGGCTTTGTACCGACAAAAGTCAGGTGAAACGGTCAAAGAGTATTTGAACCGTTTCAAAATAGCCAAATTTCGGTATTTTATGAGAATGCCGGAATCAGAGTTCGCCAAAATGGTGTTAAATTGTCTACATTTTAAGATAAAAGATCATTTTGAAGATAAGTATTTTTCTAACCTATTTGATCTAGGTGTTCGAGTTACCCAATTTGAGCAATTCCGGAAGGAAAAAGAGGACGATTGGCTGCAATGGAGCGGATATAACAATCAAAGCAAAGGCAAGGAGAAATCCTTGATAGAAGAACAGTTGGTTCAAAAAGAGCCAAGCCAATCAAATGAAAGTGAAGAATCAGCTGATGAAGCCGAGGTATATGCGGCTGGTAAAGAGCCACTTTCTTCAATGAGAAATCCTTGCTAGAAGAACATTCGGTTCAAGAAGAGCAGAACCAATCAAGCAAAAGTAAAGAATCGGCTGATGAAGCCGAGGTATATAGGCTGGGACGATAAAGAGCCGTTTTCTTTAAGCCGACCAAGACCAGCGAAACTAAAGCTTGGGTCTCAGCTGCATCATTTGAGCAGTCGATTTGGCACCAATAGTCATCTGAATGTTCATTCGAAAGACTATTGGGGGGCATTGTTGATGTCAAAATTGAAATTAACATGCTGACCTAACCCACGATGAGTCAATAAGGACACGTGGTACACCGGGAGTCGGCAATAAGGCGCCTGAAGGTTTTAGGCAGGAACGGTTGAGAAGTGGGGCATAACTTTCATGATAAGTGGGCGTAACTTTCACGATGGGGCGTGACTTACGTGAGGAGTGGGCGTAACTTCCACGATCATGGTTACAACCACTCCCCCCACTACTTTCAACCAACCAATAATATGGGTTGATATTACTATAAATAGTAATTTCGAAGCCTGTAATAGGGGTCTTTCTCCCTCTCGAACGAGAAAACCACATTTATTTCCTCTGCAATTTTATCGCTTTTCTAGGAGTAGTCTAAATATAATCTTTTTCTTTTCCGCATTTACTGCTTTCCTAGGAGTAGTTTTAAGTTAGATTTCTGGAGTCTGTATGCCCCACGGGCACACCCAATTGTAAACTATATTTGCAGAGTCTGTATGCCCCATGGGTACACTCTGTTGTAAACTAGATTTTCAGAGTCTGTATGCCCTTCGGGCACACTCTGTTTTATTAATATATAAAAGCCTTCGGCTCTTTCAGCCGACCAATCATTGTGTATTCTATATATTCAGCTCATCAGCCGACCAATTACTGTGTATTTTATCTATTCGGCTCTTTCAGCCAAACCGAGTCTACAGTAAAGGTTTTCGAACTTGGCTGATCCGATCCCTCGTCAGCCGAATCGCTTAATCTAGTCGAAGGGCGCAAACTTCGAGGGTCAGTACCATAAGCCGTTTTGCATCCCTATACGCTCTCCTAGAAAGATCTTTGACCAAGTCAAAGATAAAGGATTTCGGCGCCTAACAGAGCCAATCCGGAATTCAAAGTTGGATTGGATCATAAATGAATTTGGCCATTCCCATTCCGAAGTGGAATGGGAATTGGAATCCGATTCTTATAAAACAAACGACAACTATCGGAATCAATGAATTTTATTCCGATTCCATAGTTTAAAATAGGTGAACCAAACATGCCCTTAGGGTGTTCAAATCAACGATCCACACCATTAAAACTGATTTAGGGTATTTAAAATTTTTAGAAATAAAATTTTATATTTTTTCGATATAGTTTTCTTTATGATCAAATCATTTCAAAATTGTCAATTTTCAATGGCTACTATAACGAGTTTGGAGTTTAACGGTGTAGAAGAATCTAAATTTTTTCAAATTTTGATAGAAAATTTTTTAAACTATCTAGATTAAAGTTAACATTTTTTATCTTGAATTTAAAAGTCCTATACTCAAATTTTAAAGATTATTCAATTTCTACCTTCCATTTTTACATAATTTACTTACTAAGTAAACAATGTCGAAAAAAATTAAAATTTTATTCCTAAAAATTTCATATATCCCAGATCATATTTAACGGTATGGATTATTAATTAGAATACCCTAAAATTAAAAATAAGACTATTGTACTGGAGCTCCGGTATATAGATAGTATAGTAGCCGAATTCTATATTTATATATCTCAACAGGGAAATTTGTTGCACAAAAATAGGGGGAAAAGAAAAGTGCCTCTCAATTTAGCCGTTTTCACATTTCCCATTTTACCCCCTAAACCCCCTCTTCTCCCTCTTCGCCTCTTCCCCGACCATCTCTCTCTTTATCTCTCTCTCTCCTCTCTATAAAAACCGAGCGCTGGAACCCGAAGCGTCCGCGAACGAGCTCGCGAGGGCGCCCCCAAGCGAAAAGAAGAAAAACCCTAATCTCCCCGCCCCTTCGTCGTCGTCGTCGTCGTCTTCGTCCTAGGGTTCTCTCGCGGGAATGGGCGCGACGATCCTCCCCGAGCTCCTCACGGAGATCCTGATCCCGGTCGCGGCCGTGATCGGGATAAGCTTCTCCCTTGTGCAGTGGCTCCTCGTCTCCCAGGTCAAGCTCTCGCCCGAGCGCCAGGGGGGGTCGCCGCAGGGGGGGAAGAACGGCTTCGGCGACTACCTCATCGAGGAGGAGGAGGGGCTCAACGACCACAACGTCGTCGTCAAGTGCGCCGAGATCCAGGCCGCCATCTCCGAAGGTGAGAGAGATCGATCGAGAGAAGGGGAGAGTTTGCAATTTGAGTCGAGCTCTCGCGGTGTTTTTACTCGATTTGAGCGTTGGTTTAGGGGAAATTTGTGTGGAGGGTTTGTTTTTGGGTCAGATCTCGTAGTTGCTGAAGTAAATAAAAAAGAGATTTTTTTTTTTCCTATTGTTTATTAGATCTGCTGTAGCTACCGGAGTTTTCTACTTTCTGTTGTTTTTAAGCTATTTTTTGTGAAAAATTCCCTTTTATGTTTTCCTTTATTCAGATTTTACTCTTATAGCTGCTCTGAACTGATTTCCTAAAATTTTTCTGTTTTCAGATTAAAATTGATATTTTGAAAAAATTTTCGTGCTCTAATACAATGCGCGCTTCTATGATAGTTTGATATTTTGAAATCTTAGTTGCTGAAATAGTCTCACTTGTTTAGTAAAGGTCATATTTTTAAGATACTCTTAGTTTTTTTTTTCTTTTTAATTTATATTCTATTGTTATATTTGAAAAGTTTTCTTCTTTTTTTTTTTTTTTTTTTTTTTGCATATTTTTGTTTTCCGCCATCTGGGATTTTTCTGATTAATGCCCTGTTATGTGGATAATTATTGTGGGTGTTCGTTCTCATTTAAAAGTATTCTTATGGGTTTTCCTTTAAAGATTTTGTTTTATTAATAATTTTTTTATATTAGACATGCCGAGAAGATAATAGTTGCTGATTTAGTCTTTGTTGATGGCTTTGAAAGAGATTTTACATCAAATTTTTATGTTTTTCTAGCTCATAATACCTGCTCTGATTGTTGACTTATTCTTACTTGATGATTGCTTATGACTTAGTATATTTGATGACATATTGAATGTGTTTATGGATATTGAGTAAGTACGATACGTCGTAATGAACACTTGGATACTTTCTATTACGTTCTCATTAGATGCCATACTCAAATACTATCTATTCTGTGGTCATTGTATACTTTTTCCCCAGTGGGATGATTGGAGATGGTCATTGTAAACATTTATGAAGTATAACCTTGTACTCTTTTTCACAACATGCTAGTAGTATTTTCTTTTAATCTCTAGGTGGGATTGGATTGAGGTCAATTTTGTACTGTGTTTTCCGTGAAACTTGTCTCAGGAATTTAGGCTGTATAACAAGTTTGTTTGTACAGCACCATCCTCCTAAATCTGCTGAATCGCAGATGCAGTTGCGATACAGTGCTGATTGGACTCTTTATCTTCTTATTTTTTACAGTCATTCATTTTTCGCCAAATTGTGGTGATTTACTTGCTGTTCAGATCTAATCTGGGTGGCATGTGTTTTATTTTCTATTGGCCATGAAAGAAGAATTTCGTAGCCGCAGTTTGGTCACGTGCTTGTAGAAATCATGCTTTATTTCCCCTCCTTTTCGTATCTTTTTTTCTCATGCTGCAGTAATTTTTTTATCTGTCCCCCATCTTTCTTGAAAATTTTTATTGGTAATCTTGTATCATATTTTTTTATCACATTTCTGTATAATGCACTCTGTTGTTATTTTGACTTTAACTAATTATCTTGTAAGACATAGGGAAAAGCAGCTTGGATGGTGATTGATTACTGAAGATTATAGCTGTTTTCTTTATTCTTTTTTCTTTTTCTTTTTGTGGCTGAAATTGTTGCTTCTTTCAATTGGACTTCTTAGGTGGATCAGGCTTGGGTGGCCCTCATTCTTTTACTAGTCATTGATAATCTTGCCTTATTCTTAAGCGTTTGGTTAGGGGATGGGGATAGGAATAGGCCCTTATCCCCCCTTTATACCCAAACGCTAATTTTTTACCCGAGAATAGTAGTTCTCGGTTATCCCCACCAACACCTCCATTTTCTATATAAAACTACCTAAAATTGTTCTTATTCCCGGGAACAACCCAATTTTCATCCAAACACTATTTTTCTTATCCCCATACTTGTACCTATCCCTGTAATAGCTAGTTTTTGCTTATACCCGAACCAAACGGTACTAAATCTTAATACTTACTGTTTTGTTGTGTTTTGCCTTCTATATTGAAATGCAGCGAATTAACAACTAGACACTCACATGTTGCTATCTGGAATTAATAGAGTTCCTTTGGTTGGACGTCATTGCTTGCGAATTCTATCCCTGCTTTAGTATCTTCATAAGTACTACCATTTGTCCTTTTCTGGTATCCTAAGTTTCTTGTTTAAATAGACGGCGTCTTATCCTTAGACGTCCAAATGTGGTGTACAATATTTTAAAAAAAAAATTATCCTAAACGTGGTGTATAAAATACTTGAACTTACCGTATTAGCATTTTTACCCACCGTAATTTTTGTAAACAGGAGCCACATCTTTCCTATTCACGGAGTACCAGTATGTCGGGATCTTCATGGTGGCTTTTGCGATCCTGATCTTTCTCTTCCTTGGCTCTGTGGAGGGTTTCAGCACAAAGAGCCAGCCCTGCACCTACAGCAAGGACAAAACCTGCAAGCCGGCCCTCGCTAATGCTATTTTCAGTACTGTGTCCTTTTTACTCGGTGCGGTTACCTCCGTAGTTTCTGGCTTTCTTGGCATGAAAATCGCCACATATGCCAATGCTAGAACTACTTTGGAAGCTAGAAAGGGGGTCGGAAAGGCTTTCATTACTGCGTTCCGCTCTGGCGCGGTGATGGGTTTCTTGCTTGCTGCGAATGGGCTTCTCGTGCTTTACATTGCTATCAACTTGTTCAAGTTGTACTATGGGGATGACTGGGAAGGGCTTTTTGAGTCTATTACTGGTTATGGACTTGGGGGTTCTTCTATGGCCTTGTTTGGTAGAGTTGGTGGAGGTATCTACACCAAAGCTGCTGATGTCGGGGCAGATCTTGTTGGGAAGGTTGAAAGGAATATTCCTGAGGATGACCCTAGAAACCCGGCTGTAAGTTTTTCTGTCCTTGCCTCTGTTGAACCTTTGTTAATGTTTATGTTTGTTCAGGAATGCCATTTAGTGTTAGTAATTGGGCTTTTCCATATGTCATTTCGGTACCCATCTTAGCACATATTGCACTTTCCATTTATATTTTCCAACATATTCTACATTTTCTAGAATTCGTTCGATGTTGCTGTTGAGGTTGACAAACATTTGTTATCTTCCTATAGGTCATTGCTGACAATGTTGGTGATAATGTTGGTGATATCGCTGGAATGGGATCAGATCTTTTCGGCTCGTACGCTGAATCTTCATGTGCTGCCCTTGTTGTTGCCTCAATTTCTTCCTTTGGGATCAACCATGAGTTCACTGCAATGGTGTATCCCTTACTTATTAGCTCGATGGGTATCATAGTTTGCTTGATCACCACTCTTTTTGCCACTGACATCTTCGAGATCAAGGCGGTGAAGGAGATCGAGCCTGCTCTTAAGAAGCAGCTCATTATTTCTACTGCCCTTATGACTGTTGGGATAGCAATTGTCAGTTGGCTAGCTCTCCCGTCGTCCTTCACCATTTTCAACTTTGGCGCCCAGAAGACTGTGAAGAACTGGTATGTGCCATGTTTTAGTTAATTCATTTTGAAATAATTGCATATTTAGCTCGGCAAAAATATCACGGTACATACAACCTGAAAACCTGAATTTGCATCTGTACCCACTTTCCCCACAAACTGGATGATTCCCCAACTTTTAAGTTTTTGTGGGTATGTGAGAAAATATGGATTTTGAAGGGATATATGTATGCATATATGATTTTCGTAAGGGTAAAGCCAACTTTGGCAACTAATTTTTTTTATTGCTCATTATTTTCTTTTTGCTCAATTTGGCAGGGAACTATTCTTCTGTGTTGCAATCGGTTTGTGGGCTGGTTTGGTCATTGGGTTTGTCACCGAGTACTATACGAGCAACGCTTATAGGTAAATATTAAGTCCTCTATGTTTTTCATATTTCTGACGTCTTTCCTTTTTGCGCAGATTTAACCTTAATTTTCTATTACAGCCCTGTGCAAGATGTTGCTGATTCCTGCAGAACTGGAGCAGCCACTAACGTGATCTTCGGGCTTGCTTTGGGATACAAATCCGTGATCATCCCTATTTTTGCCATTGCTGTTAGCATTTTCGTTAGCTTTAGTTTAGCCGCCATGTATGGTATTGCAGTTGCTGCTCTTGGCATGCTCAGCACAATTGCAACTGGCCTTGCCATCGACGCCTACGGACCGATTAGTGACAACGCCGGAGGCATTGCTGAGATGGCGGGGATGAGCCACAGGATCCGTGAGCGAACTGATGCTCTTGATGCTGCAGGAAACACCACAGCAGCCATCGGAAAGGTATGTTGAGCTGCTTTATTATTTTCCTGCTGCTCTTTTACATCGGCGGTCTTGTGTTTTGAAATTAGCGCCTGCTCCTTTGTTCTCAATCTCGATCCCAGATTCTATAAATGCGATGCTCAAATTTGAAATCTGCTCAAGAGAATTTTTCCTAGATGTTGTTTTTCCTGCACCTCATTAGCATTTATATTCTTTAGTTCATACGGTGGGTTAGCATGATATTTTAGTGCCCTCATTAAACCATTTAGACATCTTCTGAGATATCAAATTGATTCACCATCAGTATTGCTAATTTAACCAAATTCTCACATCAAAAGAAAATGCAATCAACTTACTATTTTTCCTCTCTAGGGTTTTGCCATTGGTTCTGCGGCCTTGGTATCCCTCGCACTCTTTGGTGCATTTGTAAGCCGAGCTGCTATCTCCACCGTCGATGTTTTGACCCCCAAAGTGTTCATCGGGTTGATCGTCGGTGCCATGCTTCCCTACTGGTTCTCAGCCATGACCATGAAGAGTGTCGGCAGCGCAGCCCTGAAAATGGTCGAGGAAGTCCGACGGCAATTCAACACCATTCCCGGCCTCATGGAGGGAACTACTAAGCCCGATTATGCCAATTGCGTCAAGATCTCCACTGATGCCTCCATTAAGGAGATGATCCCTCCCGGCGCCCTTGTCATGCTCACCCCACTCGTCGTCGGGATCTTCTTCGGCGTCGAAACCCTCTCGGGAGTTCTTGCGGGCGCTCTTGTTTCTGGTGTTCAGGTTAGTAACATTTCCTTGGATCCATTTTTCTTTGAAGAGTTAGTTTATCACTATATTTAGGTTAATTGTAATTCTCATTTCCAAGTTATGCTCCAGTTTGAGAACTCCAAATTGAAATAAATTAGATTCTAAAGTTTGTTTCTTGCAGCAATTAAATCCTTCCACCATTGCTCTGGATGCGAGCAATGATGTATCATATTTTTCTTTTTAGAACGGGGAGAGTTGTTACATGAAACGAGCTTCAAAGAACATATTATTGAAACTGAAACTCTTAGCCATGCAACCAAAATTTGAGTTCGAAGATCAGGAACCCGCAATTTTACTTCATTTCTGATTTTTTTTTATTCTTTTTGTATATTTTGCAGATTGCTATCTCTGCATCCAATACTGGTGGTGCATGGGATAATGCGAAGAAATACATTGAGGTAATGTTATTATTGTACACCAAATAATTCAATCTGAGGAGAAATAAAAGAATTCTCGGTGCATCAATAAACATTTTTCACTTGCTGTGATTTGCTTCAGGCTGGAGCTTCGGAGCACGCGAGGATGCTCGGCCCGAAAGGTTCGGATCCCCACAAAGCTGCTGTGATCGGCGACACCATCGGAGACCCGCTCAAGGACACATCCGGGCCGTCGCTCAACATCCTGATCAAGCTCATGGCCGTCGAATCGCTCGTGTTCGCTCCCTTCTTCGCCACACACGGCGGCCTCCTCTTCAAGATCTTCTAAACAGAGGAAGAAAAAGAAAGCGAAGAAGACGAGTCGGGCCAATTTGCTCTCTCTATAGTATCTCTCTCTGGTCCTTAAATCCTGAACTTATATTCTCTCATTTTTATCGCCGATTTCGAAACTGTAGCAGTATAATGATGAGTTGCCGGATCAATTTGGACAAATAGTTGTTGAATTTTTCCTTTGGTAGGTAAATTATGATGATGATGATGATGACGACGACGACAATGATCAAATTTCAGAATCAGTTATAATCAGTTTTCGTCAGAAATGTTTATTTGGCTATTTTATCTCTGTGCTCTCAATGTTTTTGCATTCATTAAGTTGCTTTTATGTATATTTCATGATAATTGGAAGGTTAAAATGCATTGCAACCCCCTCAACTGTAGCAATTTTTTAATTAGATCCTCCAACTTTGTTTATTTTTGTTGTTTGATTGTTTAAATTTTTTTTCAACTCTTTGTGACTAGAATTGTGAAACATAATTGCTACTAAATTCAAAAAAAAATAATAAAAATCTTTTGATGAGTGGGGATCGAAAAAATTTGAAGCTTGGGGTTTATTTTGTGGTTTTGAACTTGGTCAAAATCAAATTGAAAGAGAATTGTATATGTTTTAGTTTTTTATTATAGTTAGTAGATAAAATAGGGGTAAATTACACTTTTGGTACTCAAACTATGTGTGGGTAACACTTTAGTCTTCAAAACTTTAATTCGGTGCAACTTTTGGTTCGTATTTTCTGAATTGTTGCAATTAAGTTTCACAACCTAATTTTTTGGACTAAAAGTTTATAAATTATTAATGTAGAAGTAATATAGCAATGTCGTAATTGATGATACGACGATAATTAAGATGTTATATCACTTCTATATTAATAATTCATCAATATTTAGTCAAAAAATTTAAATTGTGTGATTTGATTGTAATAATTCAAAAAGAAATTACAATGAATTAAAGTTTTGAGGACTAAAGTGTTGCAAGCCTCATAGTTTGAGGATCAAAAGTGTAATTTATCTGATAAAATTGCATAAATTGCACTATTAGTCCTCAAACTTTTAGCTACATTTCATTTTGGACCTCAAACTTTTGTTTTCCATATTAGAATATCCCTAAACTCTTTAAAGAGTTTTATTTTAGTTCCTACACTTATTACTATTTAGAATAAACTAATTTATTACTCTCGGTGCATCTATATATTCAATGCATCTGTGTATATTCGGTGATAACTTATTCAGTATAATATTATCACCCATGATTTGGTACAATAATATATTTCTTAGTAAAGTGATTTAACTTATTTCGAAAAAAAAAATGATAAAACTGAATATGCTATTTTGTTTTAGACATTTGACGTAATCTATTCTGATATCCAAATACTGAAACCTGAAAAAGTTTAGAGACGTATTTACTAAAGTTTAAACGTTAGGGGGATGTTTGTATATTTTCCCCTCACTGTTGCATAGAATTCCTTGTCCTGTACCTGCTAAACGGACAGACTGCACACATCATAGGAACTAATAATGTTCTCAGGCTGCAGGCAAAACAACAACTGCTAACTCTCAAACCTCCTGCTATAACACCAAACTCCACTCTCTCTCTCTCTCTCTCCTTTACTTGCAGAAGAAGCAAAATAAAAAGCTTTACAAACAACCAACACAACTCTCTCTCTCTCTCTCTCTCTCTCTCTCTCTCTTTTCAAGCTCTGGGTCTTTTGCTCTTATGATTTGTGTTTGTGAGTGTACTACTGATGGATACATTGAATCTCCATATATATATATATATATATACTCCTATTGTTACTCTCTAGTTTTATATTTTATATGATCCTTCTATTAAGGTATAATATTGTATATGAGAAGCTATTCTTATCAGAGTTTCTGCCTTTCGTCCGTAAAATTTGAGATTTGATTTATGCTTCAGCAAAACTCTAGATTTTCTTAGATTGCCGGATGCTTTAGTATAGAAACCAGACAGCTGAAAACAAAACCACAAGTAGGGCCAAACAGGAACATGGAGGTATGCATGCATGTCACAAGGTGCGCCTTTTCCTTTCCCATGTTTGATCAACCCTTCAATTATTGTACCCTCCAGAGTTTGGCGAACTTAACATAGTTTCTGAGGAATATCACAATCCAGCAAAATGAAAAGTAGTTTGAGACATGAGAAACCGTCAATCCGCAAAACAGGAAGAGAAGCTCCAGGGAGTGAATTTGATCTTGATCGCCGCGGTTCAAAGGAAACAATCAATGATCAAGGAGTTTCGAGCGCTGCGGCGGCGAATCCTATGGCTTTCGATCCCCGTAAGATGAAGAGGAACTCCGCGATCGATGTCCGGCGCGAGTTGTGTGAAAAGATCCATGCCAAGATGCAGTTTCTTGAAGAGGACACAAGGCTCATGAAGGAGGCTATTTTGGATTGTGTGAAGGATAGGGACATCCTCATGAGTGAGGTATCTCACAAGCTTCACATGATAAGAGAGCATCTAAGTATAATAAGCTCAGAGTGTAGGCTTGATTGTCCTCCTAGGGTTTGCTCATTTGATCCACTCAAGGTAGTACCTGATCTTTTAAGGAAGTTTCCTATTTATATATATTTTGTCATTTTATTCTAGATAAATTTGCTTAATTATATGCATTTCAAGTAATGTTAGTTTGTTATGACAGCATATGCATATTTTTTGCAGACTCAGTGTGCAGAAAATTTGTGCATACGGCTGATCTGACCGTCTATCTAAAATATGAGAGTCATCTCCGCTATTGATGATGATCTAATAAACAACCGACAAAATAGTTTTAAAATGACTTCTGCCTTAATATGTATGGTTAAATCAAGCGATGCGTAGGAATTTCTTGCACATTAGATCTGCAGAGGATGTGAACCCTTAAAAAAAAAAAAAAAATCTAAGCTAAAGTGTTATATTTTCCATTAACTACCACTTTTCTCTTTTTTTTTTCCCTATATATTGAGCTTATTTAGAAGAGTCTTTTGATTCTTCTATCAGTTTTTACCTGTCACAATTAAGATCATTCACATAACAGCATCTGGATTTTTTTTTTTTTTTTTTTTTTTGTTTCTATCTCCTTCCTCTCTCTTTGAAAGTTTTCAAATTTTGTTTTTTCTTTTTTCTAATTCAAGCATAAATCCATCCATACATTTTCCTATTTCAAAATATTCACCACTATTTGAAGCACCCTATACTGAATCTTATGCACAATTTTTTTGTTGTGTGCACTTAACACAAGTTCCCTTCCACATGCTATATATATACTTATCATCTTTGCAGTTGCTTCATTAACTGTTTTGATATTAGTACCATGCAGGATGATAGAAAAGATATTGGATTACTGGGAGTGCTACACCAAGATCTAACTCCAACACTCGTCGCGCGACGAGCGAAGAAAATCAACGTCGACGCTTTCGACAACTAGCCTGAGCTGTTTAAACATGTAAGTTAGTTCACTGAAAAATAGGGGACTCTGATCAGAACATGGAACTTCATTTGTAAAGCTAGCATACAATTCAATGGATTGGTATTTAGTATTCCAAACTTATCAGATAGTTTACAGCATTTTTTTTTTAATGCTATTATTCTGTATAAAAATTGACATTGTATTTGTAAAATTGATTTTTGAATAACTTTGGAATTCATATTTTGTTTTGTAGCCTTACATAGCACAAAATAGTAAAAGGAATTTGATTATTCCGCACCCTACAACGGATATACGATTTTGACAAATATATTAGAGTTCTCATAATAAAATATGTGGGAACCCCAGTTGTATTGTGCCAATTTCGCCAATTTCAATAAGAAAAGTAAAGCACTCTCAGAAAGATTATAAATTAAAAAAATAATGGCCTTTAAAAAGATATCATCCTATAATCAAACACGCAAAATGTACTGAATTGACAAATAATCCTTATGAGATACGCTGAGACCACTATTTTTCTAATGATTTTATCGTTGCAACTTACATATTTTTTAACGTATGAGACCTGTTTGGTGAAGCGCGCTAGTGCTGCACCACATTCACTACTGCAAAAAAGCTCTAATTTAAAGTTTTTACTGCAACATGCTCTGCACTCTGTCTGCACCACAAACTGATTCTACATTATCACAGTTTGTTAACTTCTACATTCAACCAAATGCTTCACCTGAAACCCCCCAACCAAGCAAAAAACCAAACTTTTTGTACCAATATTTTCTCCTTTTTCTTTTTTTTTTTGCTCCTCACAAAAAAGTCACAGTAAGTAAATAAGAAGCCCATCCACACTCAAAAATATAATAATTTTTTTGTTTTACTGTCGCATCATATGCTAAGACAAGCTCTGGAACAATAAAACTCAAACAGTAAACTTTCCTCGGGCGAGGCAGATGCATATCCAGTGGATCCGAAAAATCAGCAAATTACAAACAAAGTTCCAAGAAAATTAAAAACACTTTTTGAGTCCTCAAAATGGCTAACTCTCAATCAAAAGATACGGAAAAGTGCAACTATGATTCACTCAGGATCTTGTTTCACCATTCTGCTTACCACAAGATATTGGTAATATCCCATAATTCTTAACAAACAAACCATAAATAGATCAACTTGGCAGTTTTGGTATCCAATGCGGCGACAAATGAATGTGAAATATCAAACTCGTAGAAAGACCTCTCGAAACAGAGTCCCTGCCTTGTGAAATGCTTATAGGAAAAAAAAAAAGACAATTTAGCCTCTTCGAGGGCTTAATTTAAGGTACAACAAAAGGAACCCTAATCTGGTTCGCGGAGATTGCATTGAGCATTTGAGAAGCAACTTTAGTCACAAAGGCAAAATCTGATGTACCAACAAGAAAACAATTAGGACTGCTGATTTAAATTATGTCTTTATGCATGCTTGACGATGTGTGAAATATTTTACAACGCAGATTCCAAGGGCGCTTTCCGAAGTTCAAGTTACACTGAAATCCTACACACGGTGGTGCGCAACATGAACAACGCCACCTATAATTTTGTCATATCAAAATTCCTATCTGCCCGCTAAGAAGCTGCACCTGGGTCGTTGATAACACCCAAGAAGTCATCCTTTATCGTCCCAATGCAGAACTGCACATATAGAAAAAGAAAAAACAAAAAAAAAAGAAGATACAATTATGTATGCATAATCTAGAAATACATTAATAATCACACCATTAATTATCTTTATTTTCATAGTATGCCAGTCTTAATGAAGGTAACATTATGCACCAAACATCAAGTAGCTCATAAGTACTTCGCCAAGTCATAGGAAGCAGAAAAATGAACTATCAGAATCTTGGAAGCAAATCTGTCTATCCGATAATCAAATATCAAAATATAAAGAGCAAAACACTACAGACCATAGTTTCAAAATAATCAAGAAAAACTCGCTATGGAATTGCACATTATTCTAATAACTCGGCCATAAATCTTTCTTTCAAATGAATCTAATTAAGCCGACTCCGCACAGGTGCTTTAGCATCAACATGGAACTTCCATTAAGATTACTTGAAAATTATGAAATTGTCAGCATCGTTTTATGTACAGAAGTAGCATTTTAATGGAGATCTCCGAGACCAAGCAATAGATATAAAAATATTGAACGTGCTTTGAGGTTACAAACTTGCATAAACTCGTAAATAGAGTTCTTCCGGCATGAACATTAGCCATGAAACTTGACTAAAAGGAACAGGAGACGTACAATCTCTGTGGCATCAACACGAGTCCCAATAATCTTTAGCCGGACCTCACTATCCTTTTGTATTTTCACCTACAAACCATCAATACAAAGAGGTTAGCAAAAAAGAAAAGCATGCTGGCACATTTTATTCGCAGCCTGAAAAAAGAGCAAAGATCCATTCTAAAAGAAAAGTAGTTAAGGTAAAGAAATTTGTTATTATTGAATCTTGACTAAATTAATGCATGCATTATCAATTCATACATCTGCATACATGCATCTTAAACTTCTAAATCCACATTATGTCAGAACTTCAACTACCCAATGTATCATTAATGTTACAGAATGTTGCAAATGTTAAATATGCTCTTCAAAATTGTAAAATATTGCTTGCGTTTACTTACAGATAATTATCAAGAAATAAGTGTAAAGCCCTCTTCTTTAACCTACCTTTCTCCCGTATTTTCTTTTCTTGATCACTCAACCAATTCTAAGCAAATGAAAAGAGGTATCTAATTTTTTCCAACTAAGATCCTCCCTTTCATGTTGGACATGGTGACTCTCAGGCATGCACCCAATCAACACACCCATACCCAAAAGGAAAAAAGTTCTCTATCCAGGTAGTGGTGGCCTTGGGTAGATTTAGTGAGCGGCAGAACTTAGGCCCATTTATTCCAAAACTCGCAGTGGCATGAAGTTCTCTACCCTGACCCAGTATTATGCCTCTCAAATCACTCCAAACCAGGCCGATTCTGTAGCATGAGTATTGTCATCCTTCATTCAGTTTTGTGACAGCCAATCCTGCCACAATCTACACGTTCTGAACAATAAAGTACTCAACAATCATATCTACATATTACAATAAAAACCTCTGTTGGGTTAGATTGTAAGCAATAGGGCATCAACAATCATCAAAATATGCATAGCAAGGTCAAATACAAATTGTCTTGTTTCTTCTTCTAATCATTCAGTGAACAATTAGTCTATTACCATATACCACTGAAAGTATACTTTCGATTCGTCTCAAAATAGTCACAGCCACCAGTAGAACTCATTAAGAAATAATGAACAGAGTGAACTATAATCCATGCCTTCTCACTCAGTTAAAAAGATTGAAAGCCATAATTCAGCCAACATGCTAGAACTCATATTTCAGTCTGATTCCTGTTTTTAGTGTTTCACTTGTAACTGTGAACATATAAGAAATGTAGGAAAAGGAACAAAGCATACCGATCCATCAGATGTTGTATAGTTTGGCATATCTCCAGACTGGAACTCCATGTCATCAGGGATCAACTGAAAAAAAAGAAAAACAAAGAAACAAAAAACAGACAGCAACAAAGAAGGTATCAGCAACAAAGAGGGAAAAAGAGACATTAAATTCCATCATATCAGACAAGAGCCTACTACAACTTGATCTACAGGGGTTTCTCGACTTGTACCATGCCAATCTTAATTCCATACCTTTCAAGTTAAAACCCATGAGGCTACAAACTAAATTTATGTGTTTTCTCAACTATTTTGTACAGAAAAATTGTATATATATATGCTATTCTGAAAGAGACCCTTACATTCACTTTTTTTCTGATTGAGCACCACCTTTTGATATGTTTAATTTCAGTGGTTGAAGCCCCATCATGATCTTTTGATTTATATAACTTTAGTCAATCAAATTGGGACATTTTGATAATCTAAAGTTATCTAACAATGATTCTGCTAAACTAAATGACTTTAACCACTGTTTAGTAAATGAAACTGCAGATTTCACTAACAATTAACGGCTAATAGCTACAGCTGACGCTAAATTTTAAAAATTCCCACTTTAACAAACTAGGGCAACTTGAATCCAGAAAATAAAGTCGTCAATTTCAAACCAGCCTATAGTTTTAGGTGTTTCATCACATTTTCACTTTTTTTTTTCCTTTGTGTGTGTGTATTCTACCATGCACATACCTAAACCACTCAAACAAATTACCAATTACAAGAAAACAACAGAAACAAAAATTCTTACATGATTCGAAACGAAAATCTGCACCGGCCCTGCCTCTGCGAAGAAACCCATCTGCGGAAACATTAAAACAAAAAAACGAATAAATAAATAAATAAATTCATCAATCCATCCATCCACCACGCCTTAAAATCCCGAAAGAAACCCTAAATGGAGATATCGAGATCGAGATCGAGATCGAGATCGAGAGACCTTGTTGACCATGGTGACCACGGCCTCGAGGATCTCGCCCTTGAAGGGGCGGAACACGACGCACTGGTACTTGACGGGGAAGGTGACGAAGCCGGTGCCCTCCCTGATGAGCCCCTTCCCGATCTCCTCCACCCCGGTGATCGCCACCACGAACCCATGCCTCCCACTAAAACCGAAGCAAAGAAGAGATCGCCGAAGGGGGTTTAGGGTTTAGGGCATCCTCTGTAAGAGTTAGGGTTAGGGTTAGGGTTAGGGTTAGGGTTAGGGTTTTACCTGCAGGTGCCCTCGACGTCCTTCATGAGCTTGGAGACGAGCTTGTCGCGGAGGTGGGGCCCGAAGTGCCGCGGGTGCAGCTGCATGTTCCGCTCCAACACGATGTGGAAGAACATCTCCTCTCTCTCTCTCTCTACTTTCTCTCTCCTCTCTCTCTTATTACTATTTATATAGGTAGGAATAATTTCATATGCATCCCTACGGAGTTTTAAAATTGCTGATTTATCCTTGCAAAATTTTAATTAGAGCAATACTTTACGTGGCGTGGCGGGCAATTCAACTCGATGTTCGCGAGTCTGCTCATGTTCGATTCGAAATAAATTCGAGATCGTTCGATTCGTTTAATATTTCACCTCGAAATTTTAATGAGCAAAACACGAGATGAGATAAGATCGCTGATGATCGGTTTGATATAGTTTCGAGTATATATATATTATAAATTTTTTCTATTTAGATTTTAAACCAATTCATATGTGAAAAGAATTATATTTTGTGCAATTTTTTATAGAGTAAAATTCTAATTTTTAAATTTACTTGCAGCTTTTCATCTAGTAGTAGGGCTATTATTTTAACTTGCTATCAAAGAGCTGAATTTTTCACCTCGATATTTTAACTACTCTGCTTGCGCTAGGCTCGTGTAATAAACAAGCAAACGTGGGCTCACTTGTAGGAGTTTTGAGCTACTAAACCTACAAAATTTTTAAATATAAAAATAAGTATTTAAAATTTATATTTATAAAAATAGTTTGATAACTTTAAAAATGGTAAATGATTCACCGCTTTTACTCTAATTTGTATATTTTCTACCTCCAAACTTTAAAAGATGTATAGTATTAAATATTAAAAATAGTTTCAATTTTTTGAAAAAAGCGGTGAATGATTTACCGCATTTCGAAAGTAGTAAATGATTCACCGTATAAATCTAATTTTGTAAATAAATTTTCAGATTACTATTTTTATAATTATAGTATTTTCTTAGTCTATTAATAAAAAAAATTTCTCTCATGTTCAGCTTGTTTGATCCAGTAGATTCCAGTCATGCTCGATATCAGCGTTTTAAAATTTTTTAGAAAACCTTGACGATACAGTACTTGACTAATTGAATCGATGCCGAAAATGTCAAATCCTCTGAAAGAGAAAGTAGGCATTGCGTATAGGATCGAAATAGCCGCAGCCATGGAGAACGGTAGTGAGTGTGGTGGAAATGGACTTAATACCATACGTGGGCATATAGGAGAGGAGGTTAGGCACTAAAGTAACGAAAGGATAAAGATTAGGGACTAACGGTGCAATTAATTCTCAACGCTAAGGATCTGATTGCAAAAAAGTAAAGAGTTGGGGATGAAAACGAAAAAGTTAGCACAGGAACTAAACTGCACGAAACGTATAGTATAGGGACCATAAATACATTTTACCTTATTTCTTCTGTTCTTGTTCTCTATATATATATAATATAAACCCTCGCGACCTCGTCGTTCTCTCTCTCTCTCTCGCTCGGCCCCGAAAACGAAACCCTAATCGAGGTAGGGGACGCGAATCCCTGCGATTTCTCCTCTAATCCCTTCTCAGTTATTATCCTTATTAAACCCTAATCGGTTGGATCGTTGTGGTTGTTGCATAAACCCTAGATTTCGAGCCCTTGATTCATGGATCCGCAGCAACCCGAACCTGTGAGCTATATTTGCGGAGGTATATGTCTCTTTCCTTGTGATTTATCTTTTGTACTGATCATAATGTATTGAGACGCCCCCTTAACTTTATTTTCTTTTGATTGATACCTCCTTGCTTTTTTTTTTTTTATTTGAGTTATTCTACTTGGTTAAATTGGGGATTTTGTGAATTTAATAGTAGTTGTTGACTGATACAGTTTTGTTTGCTAAAAACCGATCAGTGCCATCAAATTTTACGGAATCGCTGTTTGATTTAGTGAAATTCTCAAAGCATTTGGCTAAAAGCACACAAATAAAATAAAATTGGAAGTTAGAGGGGGTGTTGATAAAAAAAAAAGATTGACGGAGACAAAATGGCTAGTAGTTGATGGGGTCTAAATACATTTTCACCAAATAAGTTTATATTAGTGCCCAATTTCTATGATAAAATGATTGAACTGGATTGATGACTAGATTGTGGGGCGGAGAACACGCTGAAGCCCGGCGATGTGATTCAGTGCAGAGAGTGTGGATACCGCATCCTTTACAAGAAACGCACCCGCAGAAGTATGCGTACATTGAATTTCTTTTTTTTTTTTGCTTGTTGAAGTATGGTGGTATTTTGTTTGTTCCTGTTATTTTGATTCAGTTCTTTGGTTGGATGTTGCTGCTGATGATGTGACATGTCTCAATTTCAAGCATGCTTCTTGCTCTCTATTAAACATCTAGGAAAGTTTCGAGCCTCATGCATAATTGCACAAGTCCTCGAGGATTGGCTCATCTTGCTTCGAGTTTCTGGCTTAGACTATCATTCCATTAAAAGGAAATATTGTGTGAAAAGCATAAGACGTCACCTAATTGGACGAGCTGTGTTCATGGGGCAATTTTTTTTTTCCTTTTTTTTTTTACGAAGAAGCATAAAAGAAATTTGTCTACATCACAGTGCATATGTAAGTACTATTATTTCAAGGAAATTACTCATAGGTTCAATCTTTGATGCAAACCGAGAGGTTGCCAAAATTGAATTTTCAAGTTTGCTTTTGTTTAAAGGTATTTCTTGAAATAAACTAGCTTCAATTTATCGATTCCGGCGAACTTTACTATAATTAAAGCAAGGAAGCAAAAATTTCAGCAAGATGAAAAATTAAAATCGAATTGAAGCAAAACTAAGATAATGATAAACCTTCGATATATGAGATAATAACAACCAACTGAAAATATATATAATAGTTTCAAAAGGTAAATTCGGCTTTATCGGACTTAAAGCTTTAGGTTTGGTTGTTTGGCAAATATGGTTGATAATGGTGAAAGGCTAGATTAAAAGGGGATAATAGGATGTCATGAGATGAGAGATACAAAAAGTGCACCGTTCACACGATTGCGGGGGATCCACGATCGACGAGGAGGGCGGTACACCACGGGTAGAACTTCGGCAACGGGGAAGAAGAAGATGAGGTAGTGACTTGGAAGAAGAGGAGAGGTAGAAGTAGAAGCCGATCTTGTCATGAGGAAGAAGTGACAACGATCAAGTTGAGGAAGAAGACGATCTCGGCGCGAGGAAGAAGCATCGATGATCTCACCGGGAAGTAGAACACCAAGGATAAAGAGTAAGAGTAGAATTTTCTATTCATCCAAATATATCTCTCAAGGCTTCAAGAACCATATATTTATAGTGTTGAGAGCCTTCTGATAATAAATTATTGTCTTTTCGTTTTCAACATAACACGGTCACCCAAGAGTCATGATGCATAGAAAACGAAGCAATTTTGAAAATTTCAAAGGTCTTTTTTTTATTTTTTGGGGAATCCCAAAGGTCTTTTTGGTATTGTTTTTTTGTTTATGGGAGAAAAGGGTTTGGGTTAGCCAAATCAACTAAAACTAAATGATTTAAGTCCGAATCAAACACAAACCTACAAAATAAAAGAAAATTGCATTCGAAAATAAAACGAGATTTATGCTGCATCAATCTTTGATGACCAGTCCGATGATCAAGCATTATGTTTTGCTATGTATTTTCCTATATGTTTATTTCATGTATTACGGTACTTATAATATCAAGGAATTAGCGAGGGCGAACTTGGTCCTCTCCCCAAGAATCCTAGGTGAGTTGAATCCTAGAAGAGTTGCGGCCTCAAACTAGTGATTGCATACTATACATGTTAGATTTATCCAACTGCTCATTCTATTCCGCACCATACTCTTGACAGCTCATCTTTTATTCTTGTCGAGTCTTTAGAGGTGTGTTTTTGTCCCCTTTTTTTTTCCTATTCCTTTGAAGTTTGGACTGATGCAATTGTTTTTCTTGGGCCTAGATGTAGAAAGACATAAACACTGAAATCACGTTGTTTTCATTTTTGTCCTTCTATGGTAGCCGTCCCCATTTAATGAGTGTTTGGTCGGAAGTGAATGTTTGGACGCCGGATGTTTAAGTTCTTCATTCTTATCATAGAATCACGACTCTGTGTACAACATATTGTGACGCTGTTTAGTATTAGGTTCTGATACTTTTGAGTTGAATGGTGGCCTGTTTGGGCAATTCAGTCTTCTTTGATATAGGAGCAAAATGGATATTTGATTGAGCCACAATATATTCTGTTAGGGCAACAGGATATGCTTTAATCATTTCAAAATGGACTGTAGTCCAGACCAGTATTTTGAGCCCATCCAAAGGGGTATTAATGCAAACTACTGATACTGTGATATCATAATGTCTTAATACTTTGTTTTGAAATTGCTTCGTTATCACAAAGTAATACATGCCGTGAGCCCGTGCTGATTTTCATCTATTTTAGATTTTATTTCTTTATATTCATCTGCCTCGCCTGTTTTAATCCGTTAACACTCCCTTGGTCTCCTACTAACTTCTGTCATCTTTGTTCCAGTTGTTCAATACGAAGCACGCTGAGGATGAATGCAGATTAATTTCGCCGGTGAGAAACGCTATGTATGTTTTGTCGAACTTGTGATCTATAACGTAATATTGGACGTTTATCAGTCAGATCAAATTCTTTTCTTGCATTGTTTACATGGTGTAGCCGTGGTTGCATGATTGTTCTGTGATGTGTTTGCGACTTACACTCCGAGGGAGTTCGGTTTGCTATCTGTTGCTGAATCTAGATATAAACATGGCATCGCACTAATATAAATCTAGAATTATTTCATGCTGTAGCATATATCTGAGGATGATCGAGCTTTACCTCAAATAGTGTAGTCTTTGAGGTCTAGATCGTAATTTACTGCAAGGCCCTTGGCATTTAGGGGGGTGGTAATTAATAGAGCATGCAGGACAGTTGAGGTATGAGCTGTTGAATAGTACTGAATGTTGTGCTGAGATTCGCATGGATGCTATTCAATGAATCATAGAGTCGTACTCCTGTTGTCCTAACCAAATTCTTTTCCACATTTATGTGGTTTCATTAGATGGGAGTGTTGATATGGGCAGTCACTTTGCAAAATTATCGTCACTCTTTCTCGGTAGTGTACTTGAAAAAATCTTAACCTCTATTGTTTGATGCGATTGTGATATGAGTTGCAGGTATGACGGCGTCGGCATACACCAAAACTACACTTGAAATTTGTATGTTTGTTCTACCCAACTTTTGCTTCCTCTCTCATTTTTCGCTTTTCGAGTGAAAGCTCGCAGGCAAATTTTATTAAACTAGAGAGGTTTAGTTGTACAAGGATGTAGGCAATGCCAGTGTGTAGAGTTAACACTGTCTCCAAAACTCAAATAGCTGTGTGCTGAACCATTGAAGAGAGAGTGCAAAGTTACAGACCACTTCAAACTAAGTATCTTTAGATTCAAAACAGAGAACCTGTGAGATTAATGCATGAATAAATATGTAAGTGCTATGTTAGAGTGACACCACCAAAGTTCTTTACAATTACTGGAGCATCCTCTTGCAACAAAATTGACTTTCCCTAGTATCAAAAGAAAAAAGAAAAAAAAAAAAAAAGAGGGAGAAGCTTGAGTATCATTAAATTGGTAAAAGTGTATGAAATTGGCATCAACCATCATCTATTTTGACCTCATTCTTTAATCTTTAAAAGTTTTAATTTTACTATCTAATCTTTTAATTTTTTTAAAAAAATGTGAGCCTGTTAATGATTTTTTATGGCTTTAATTGATATATATTATATATGATTTATGTAATTATAAATTTATTGAAATAATTAGTTAGCTTATATTTATGTTAGAAGAGTTATCAAATAAATTAAATCAAATAAATAGAAGAATCGTCAAATAAATTAAATCAATTAAGTAGAAACTTTGGATATTAAAATCAAACATTTTAAAAGATTGGATAGTCGGAGTCCGGTTATAATACTATCTATAACATCAAGCATTTGGCACTACCAAGTTCTGCGGTTAGATCTACCCTTTTAAACAAATTATGTCCGTTAGATCATACTATCAATCAACTACTCACTCAGCCCTAAGGAATCACTATCATTCTAACCGCACATCCCTTCATTCAAGGGCCGAAAATCTAATAGCACCACTGACTTAGTTCTTTTAATAATATTTTAGCCTAGTTCAAATAGTCGAAGCAAAATGATCTATAGTTTAGATAAGTTCTGTACATTTTTACCCACTGAATATCGCAATTGTAAAATTGAGTAGCATAGTTGCCTTCTCTAGGGTATCTAATCTTTTAATCCATAGCATTATGGAGGTTCAAATCTTTACCTTCAGTCTTCAGATCAGATTCCAATTCCAGCGTCCCATGATGATCAGATTGGGTTACTTTTTGTGTAGTTGATACATTTTTTAGAGGCTGTTTGGTTATATATATCCACAACTTTACTATAGTTATAATTATTTATAAATTTAAATACGGTATTTGGTTTGATATATTTGAATCTAACTATTGTTAGAGCTGCACGGGAAGGTTTAACTGCATTATGTTTAAATTGACCGCAATTCTAACTGTAGTTAAACGAAAAATAATTCTATCTTTCTAATCACATTTTACATAGAAAATAATACTTTTTCTGCATGAGAGGTAACCTCAGAGTGATGAAACTTATAAATGCAAAATTTTCAAATGCATGCAGCCAAATAAATTATTTATGAATGCAGCACTTTCTGCTACATTTAATCAAACAAAATGCATATAGTTAAATGTTGTTGCTGTATTTTTTTTTTTTTTTTTACTTGGTAAAAATGTACAAAACTTACTTGAATTATGAATCATTTTGATTTGACTATCTAATCTTTTCAAACTTTTGATTTTATTATTCAAGCTTTTAATTTGTTTGATTTGAGTTAGTCGACGACATTTGACTTTAAAATTTAAGATACTTGATTATTTTAATGAATTTGTAATTGCGACAATTACATAAAATATGCTAACTAAATCTGTCAAAATAAATAATGCAATTCAAATTTGAAACTCAAAGTGTCATCGACTGACTCAAATCAAACCGACTGAAAGGTTAGTAAAATCAAAATTTTGAAAGCTTAGATAGTGAACTAAAACTGGTTCATAGTTTAGATAAGTTCTGTACTTGTTTACCTTTTAACTATATGCGTATCCAGTTACACCATGTTACGATTATATCTAACCACGGCACCTCAAAGGGGGCTTTCTTGTTAGAAGTAGGGATGCAAATGGATCCCGGTTAGTGGAGCTCCCATTTCGATCCGCACCGAATGGGGCAGTAAGTGGGAATAAAAAATATTAAAAAATGTAAGCCGTCCAGATTCGTTCTGATCCGTCAAGTAAATGGAATGAGAGACAGAAGAAACCACCACCCTCCCTTTTTTTTGCAATCAGATTCATAACCTCTAGTATTAATTTCACAATGGTCCCTAACCTTGACCTATTTTTTTCACTTTGGTCACTAAACCATTCACCTATAAGCATGCTCATTGCATCAACCCTAATCTCACCAAAAGCCCAATGTAACATTCTCCGCGACTGCAACCACCTTGAGCGCAGCTACAACCACCTCGATCTTGCACATGATGCCTACTGCCTCATTCGCAACATCAAATTAGACGTGCCACCGAGCTCTTTCGAAAACTTCGAAAAAGTCGGCGCCAAAATCAACCGAAAAGCTACCGATGATAACCGTGATCTCCACGCTATCACGACTTCAGCGTTTTTGTTCACAAAGTCCGTACGGTGCCCGCATTCCTGCTCGAAGATGGACAAGCCTAACTCTTTGTTGTTAGCCTGGACCTCAGCCTCGTTCTCTTTTTTTTTTTTTTGCGTACTCAGTCATAGAACGCGGAGATTCAGGCTAGCAATAAGGAGTTATGCTTGTCCTTCTTCGAACAGAAAGATAGGCATCGCACGGGTTTTGCAAATAAAAATGCTAAGTCGGTGACAAAGAGCTCACTTTCTCAAAAACAGGCCCTCTGCCAACATCAATAAAAATTGAATAGTTGGGACCTAATTGAATCAGGATATAGTGGTCACACTACGAGAGAGAGAGAGAGAGAGAGAGAGAGAGAGAGAGAGAGAGAGAGAGGAGGAGAAATGTAGACCAAGAAGTAATCCTTCTCCTAATAACAATATCTGTAGGAAGAATCCCTACTCCTTATCAAAGTTGATGATTCCGAGGAGAATAAAATCGCACTTTTGGCCATCTTTCCGAATAAGGTAAAATTACATTTTTGGTCAGCAAACTATCGAGTGCGTCATATTTGTCCTTAAACTTATTTGTAATTACTGACTCAAATTTTTAAAATTGTTGCAAACAAGTCCTCTGTCTTAATTTAATTGAGTGAATGATAATGTACCATTGATGTGTGGCTGCCACGTCATCAACAAAAAACTGCCATATTTCTATCCTATTTGCCATGCGTCACCATTCACCCAACTTAATTGTACCGCAAGATTTTATTGCAATAATTTAAGATTTTATTGCAATAATTTAAAAAGTTTGAGCTTAAAATTACAATAAATAAAAGTTCGAGAACCAATACACAACTTAATTGTACCGTAAGGCTTTATTGTAACAATTTAGAAAGTTTGAACTTAAAATTACAATAAATAAAAATTTGAGAACCAAAATACTCCGTGCCTCATTGTTTGAGAACCAAAAGCATAATTTAAGCCTTCAAAATAATCTTATCAAAATTGTTTGAGTTCTCGTGAAGTCTTAAAGTCAATAAATAGAGTCCTAACAATCACATAAATCAGTTTCTTAATACATTTGTCAGAACAGGAGAGTACCAAGTACTTTTTCATCCTCAAAGCTCAAACTTGAAAAATCTGTGTAATGGAGAATTTGGTGCCAATAAAGTATCAACAGTCAAGTGTCAGCACTGAAACAGGTAGCAGATTTATGCTTGCTGATAATGTAAGACATGGTAGAGAGACTGGAAACTAAAAAGCCACTTGAATTACACAACACAACAAAATGTCCACAGCAATATGATATTCCAAGAGTTAAAAGAACACAAAATAAGGGAAATCTTAAGAGGTGCATTCACAATAAGTCATTTTCCTATTTCCCCTACTGTAACCCCTAACCACACACTACAACCCCAACCCCCCCCCCTAAAGACTATTCCTCCAACCAACAAACTCCCCCCATACTAAAACACAAAGCTGTAAGGAACCCTAAAATTTAAGCAACCAACATTCTTTCCCCCCCCCCCTTTTTTCAGGTCATTTCCTCTTCTTAGAGGGTGGCTGGGGCAGCTCCTCATCTTCTTCGTCGTCCTCATCCTCCTCGTCCTCGTCCTCACCCTCCTCATCATCGTCATCGTCGTCGTCATCGTCGTCTTCTTCGTCGTCGTCGTCGTCGCTCCCCCCTTCGCCGTTGGCCTCAGGGTCATCGTCGTCTTCACCTCCTTCATTCTCGTTCCCCTCGTCACCCGATTGCTCATCCTCGCCCCCATCATCGTCCTGATCCTCCCCATCATCGTCTTCCTCTTCATCCTCGTCGTCGTCGTCGTCCGACTCGCCGTCGTCCTTGTTCTCGGGAACGGTTTCGCTTTTGCTTTTGCCTAGTATCCTTCTAGAACAATCATGGTTTGATTGTGAGAATTGAACAAATATAAAAACTAACATACAGCGTTTGGTTGTGAGACAGATGAGAGATATGGCAAAAGAAAAGAGCGAGAGAGAAAAGGAATTTACCTGTAAATTACTTGTGGCTCTTCCGGACAAGGAACGACCTCACTCGGCAACGATCCCATCTGAAAGAAGTTGCATAGTCGTGAGCAACTAAACAGTAAAATAAACCGGAGGAAAAATTAGCAAACTATTGATGACTATAATGCAAGAACTCTAAAAGATCACAGTATACTAACAGAGAAGAGGAACAACAAAGAAAGACAACATTATGCAAATACTATGATAAAAGTTGATAGCAGTACAGCTAGTTTAAAGGAGCATGTAAAAAGAAAAATCTATAAGAGCAACAAACAATGTTATTAAAATGTGGGATAATACGCTTAAAAGAAACAATAATCTGAAGCTGAAACATAGAATTTTATTAAAATTTTTTAAAAAAACAAGATCTTATAAATTCATAATGCATGAAAGAAAGAAAGAAAGGTGGAAACGAAAAGCAGGGTAAGAAAAGGAAACAAAACAAATACAGAAATATGACGCCAATGGTAAGTTCAATAATGCAGCTACAATATGTATACCATGCACGCTAAGCATCTAGAATAAAGGTCGCAAGAATGTTAAGGGTTTAGATATTGGATACGCATAAAACTACAAGCCATAAAGGTAGCTTGGCAAGAAGGCTTTTCAAAAATTAACACACAAAACACGTGCGGGTGCGGGCGGGCGCATGTTTATCTGCATATGCACATGCATACAAACGCACGTGAGGATGGAAGAAACCTCCTTCGCGTGCTACCTTTACGCTTTAACGCTTTTTGGCCCTTGATGTTTACGTCGACCATCATGTTGAATGCTGACTTGGACTGGTTAACGACAACGAATCACAGTATCAAACCAACAACGGTTTTTCAGAGGGAGGAAAGGCAATGCATGTCCAGATGCGAAAAAAACCTGTAAGAATAATCGATAACAACAGCAGGGAAATCATAAAAACGACGTCTTTTCACGGGCACTTAATTTTCCACCCCAACTTATTATCTAAAAATGAAAATAGACAACAAATTTGCAAAGAATCCTTGAAGGATTGCAAGTGCAAATCTTGTAATATTTTTATAAACACTATAAGATTTTTATACTTCAGTGGGCAAAGTGTAAATTGCTACATTTTAGCCTTTTAATAAAAAATATGTTTCTTTTCCCACTAATTTCACAACCAATTCCTATAAGATCCAAACTGGATCTGAGGACAAAATATCAATTTCAAATATAAGGCATGCTAAAATAGATTGTAAAAACACTTCCATAAATTTTAATCTCTACTGAAGAGAGGAAATAAAAACACAAAAAAAAAAAAAAATTCAAGCCAAACATTGAAGGCAACAAAGAACAATAATGGAGAAAAATTTACTACCATTCAAAATAATTAAGAAACATCACAGATCTAAAACTTCAACAAATGTCATATAATTTGTTGATTTATTAAAGACAACAAACAGACTAAACTATACCAAGTCCCAAACCCTCGTGCCCCAAAGTATGGAAGTTCAAATGCATCATAATTTCGAAAAAAAAAAATTAAAATAACCTCAAACCCTAAACTAAAATCCAACTATTTTCTCATACATAAGCAACAAGGATCTCAAATCCCATGCACTGAGCACCTTATTAGACCCAAAATTACCTCACCCAGATCACAAAATCAGAACTCTTAAGCACCAAAAAAAAAAAAAAAAAAACCTAATTGTTACCCAAATTCACAGCAAAAAAACGCAAAAAAAACCCAAAAAATCGAGCTTTTCAGGGCGAGAAACAGGGAAAACCCTAGCGGGGGACGAAAAAGGAGAGGGAAACGCACCAGGAATCGATCGGAAGGGTAGAGAGAGAGAGAGAGGAGTGGGGGGGGCGAAGGAGCGGTGTCGCGATCTCTACAGTGAGTGGGAGAGCGGTAGGGTTTGCGAAGCTCGGGCTATAAAGAGGGGGGCGTTGAGAGGGTCGGGGTTAGGGTTGAATTAGGGTTTTTGGGTGGTGTTAGGGTTTAGGGTTTGGGTGAGGAGGGGTCGGGTGCGGCGTGCGTGTGTGTGTGGTTTAAATTTTGTGCGTGCGCGTTTGTAGGGTTGTCAACGCGCAGAACGCAAGTGAGCTGAGGCCGACTTGTTTCATAAACACGTCGATCTTAAACTGGCTCATTAAAATACTGAACCAAAAACTTCAGCTCATATTCAACTCATTTATTAACGAGCCGAGCTAGCTCACAAATAATAAATTTTATTTATATATATATATATATATATAGAGTGAGGCTACTATGCTATCGGAAACACGGAGCCTTCCGTGCTTCCAGCTCGTTTTCGATGTTGCGACTTTCGAATCGTCGATCGGCTCCGTTAAACTTGATCTAGAGTATTTGGAGTACCTAGAAAATAAATTTTATTATTTTTCGATATCATTTGCCTAGTGATCGAAGGCACTCAAGAATCAACAAATTTCAAATGGCCATAGTGAGCCGTTTGCAAGTTTAACGTGTAGAAATATCCAAATCATGTGAAATTTTGATAGAAAATCTTTTATACTATATAAAACAAAATCAAATCTTTGATTTAAAATTTCAATGTCATATTATTACATTTTGTAAGATTTTTATTTTCAGCCGTTGATTTGAGCACTTCGTTCACTTAGGCAAATGATATCGTAAAATCATAAATTCATTTTCTAGATACTTCAAATACTCTAGATCAAGTTTAGAGACCGATCGACGATTCGAAATCGCAAACATCAAAACGAGCTGGAAGCACGGAAGGTTCCGTGCTTCCGATAGAATGAGTAGTCTCACTATATATATATATATATATAATATATATATATATATATATATATATATATATGCTGGGCTACTATACTCATATGAGTATAGAGGCTCTTTGTACTCATAACTTTTTGCCCGTTCAGATAAAGAATGTGCGGCCAGGATGGAGTGATTACAGTTAGATTGATAGTGGGCCCCCTAGGGTTAGTGGGTGGTTGGTTGAATAGTATAATTTTAACGGGTAAAAATGATTAAAGGGTGGATCAAACGGCCAAAATTATAGAGTACAAGAGCCTACTACTCATAGAGTATATAGTAGCCGAACTCATATATATATATATATATATATATATATATATATATATATATATATATATATATATATATATATAGATCTTGACTGCGGCTACTATCGGTAGTAAACTGTTCGGTTTACTTACCGATTTGATTTTTTGATGATAGAGCTTCCAAATCGACGATCGGCACCGTTGAACTGATCTAGACCCATTTAAATTATCAAGAAATCAAAATTTCATGATTTTTCGGCATCACTAACTGAACGATCAAAGGGTCACAAAAATATATAATTTTAAGGGCCGATATGGTGCGTTGTGCTCGTTTAACGGTATAGAAGAATTCAAATCAACTAAATTTTTGTTAAAAAATTCTTTAAACTATTTCAAATTAAGATCTAGGTATCTAGACTCTCAAATATAAAAATTGTGAATCCTCACTTTTTGAAGATATTTATTTTCAGGCCATTCATTTTTTTGTTCACTTGATGGACAAGAGAACAATATCGAAAATGTGTGAAATTTCATTTCCAGATAGTTTAAATAGTTTAAATCATGTTTAACGTGCGATCATCAATTGGAAGCTCTATCATCGAAAACAAATCGGTAGTAAACCGAGCCATTTACTACCGATAGTATTCTAGCCAAAACTATATATATATATATAATATATATATATAATTAGGCTATATATATATCTATAGTACCGAGCCGGTACTATAGTGTTTGTTTTCGATCTTACGGGTGTTCAATATACGACCACACCGTTAAATATGATCTAGGGTGAATTATTGTGAGAATAAAATTTTAGTTTTTTCGATATCGTTTACTTAGAAAATAAATTATATCAAAATAGACGTGGAAATGAATAATCTTTAAAAATTTGAGCATAGGACCTTTTAAATTCAAGATCAAGAATGTTAACCTTTAATCTATATAGTTTAAAGTATTTTCTATCAAAATTTAAAGAAATTTAGATTCTTCTACACCGTTAACTCTAAACTCGTCATAAAGCCATTGAAAATTGATCAATTTTGAAATAGTTTGATCATAAAGTAAACTATATCGAAAAAATATAAAATTTTATTTCTAAAAACTTTAAATACCCTAGATCAGTTTTAATGGTGTGATCGTTGATTTGAACGCCCTAAGATCGAAAACCAACACTATAGTACCAGAGCTCGTACTATATATATATAGATATAATAATATATAATAGATAATATTAATATATATATATATACATATATATATATAGTAGGTCTTGTGTGCTATTAGGAGCACGGAGGCCTCCGTGCTCCTAAGCCGTTTTCGATTATGGAGCTTCCAAATCGACGATCGGCTCCGTTACATTTAATCTAGTGTATTTGAAGTATCTAGAAAATAAATTGTTTGATTTTTCAATATTATTTACCTAGCGATCGAAAGGATTCAAAATCAAAGGCTGAAAATAAAAATCTCAAAAAAAATGGTGATATAGCGCTAAATTTTCGATCAGAGATATTGATCTTGCAGTAAATAGTACAAAGAATTTTCTATCAAAATTTTATCTGATTTGAATACTTCTACATCGTTAAACTTGCAAATGGTATATATCAACCGTAAAAAAGTATTGATTTTGAACCCTTTTGATCGCTAGGTAGATGATATCGAAAAATCGCAAAATTTATTTTCTAGATATTTCAAATACGCTAGATTAAGTCTAACGAAGCCGATCGTCAATTCGAAAACTCCATCATCATAGGAGCACGGAGGGGTCCGTGCTCCTAATAGCACACAAGACCTACTCTCTCTCTCTCTCTCTCTATATATATATATAGTCCGGCTGCTATGTTATTAATAGTACCAAACATTTGGTGCTATCAAGTTTTCTGCCGTTAGATTAACCTCTTTAATTATTTTTACCCGTTAAATTATACTATTCAACCAACTACCCACTCAACCCTTGGGGACCCACATCATCATAACCGCATATTTCTTAATCCAATGGCTAAAAAATTAATAGCACTAATAACTTGGTGCTATTGATAGTATTCCAGTCTAGTTCTATATATATATATATAGGCCGTGGCTACTATACTATTATGAGTATTGGAGTCATCGTACTCATAAGTTGTTTTCAATGATGAAGCTTCCGAATCGACGATCCACGCCGTTGAATATGATCTAGAGTATTTGAAAATTTTAGAAAATAAATTTCGTAAATTTTCGAAATCATAATAAAGTCCATCAAGTGGGCATAAAATGAACAGTCAAAATCGAACGACGTCCTTAAAAAGGATGATCGGATCCTTCAATTCAAGATCAGAGTTATTGATCTTTATCTATATAGTGAATATAATTTTCTATCAAAAATTCAACAAATTCCGATTCTTTTACACCGTTAAACTAGCAAGTATCCCATACCGGCCGTTAAAAATTGTCAAATTTGTGACCTCTTGATCGTAAGGTAAATGATGTCGAAAAATTATAAAATTTGATTTCTAGAAGTTTTAAATGCTGTAAATAATGTTTAACGGTGTGGTTCGTCGATTCGGAAGCTCTATCATCGAAAACAACTTATGAGTACCAGGGCGATCGTACTCATAATAGTATAGTAGCCGAACCATATATATATATATATATATATATATGAGTCTGGCTACTATACTATCGATAGTACCAAGCCCTTGGTACTATTGAGTTTTCTACCGTTAGATCTACCTTTTAATCATTTCCACCCGTTAGATTATATGATTAAACCAACCACCCTCTCAACCCTAGGGGACCACTATCAATTTAACCGGGGACCACTATCATCCTAACCGCACATCCTTTCATCCAACGGTCGAAAACTCAATAGTACTAAGGGCTTGGTACTATTGATAGTATAGTAGCATAATTCTATATATATATATATATATAATTGAGCTCCTATACTTTTAAAAGTACCAAGTCATTGGTGCTTGTAAGTTTTTAGCCCTTGGATTAAGGGATGTGTGGTTAAGATGATGTGGGTCCCCTAGGGTTAAGTGGGTAGTTGGTTGAATAGTATAATCTAATGGGTGAAAATAATCAAAGGCGTAGATCTAACGGTAAAAAATTTACAAGTACTAAATATTTGGTACTTTTACAAGCACCATAGTCGGACTCTATATATATATATATATATAGAATTAGGCTGGAATACTATTAATAGTAAAACGCTCTTTTTGCTATCAAGTTGATGATATTAGTCGGTTAGAGTTGAGTGGTCCCTCTAGGGTTGAGTGTTCCCTACTGGGTTATAGTATTTAACTCAATGGTTAGAAATAATGAAAAGAGTTGATCCAAAGGCTAAAAAACTGGTAGCAACAATGGGATTTTGCTACTAATGGTAGCCCAGTCCAACTCTCTCTCTCTCTCTCTCTCTCTCTCTCTCTCTCTCTCTCTATATATATATATATATATATATATATATATATATATATATATATGTGCGGCTACTATACTCTTATGAGTATAAACCCCTTTATACTTATAAATTTTCGGCCGTTAGATCTAATCCTTTGATCATTTTCTTCTGTTAAATCATACTATTCAACCAACCACCTACTCAATCCTAGGGGACCACTATCATCCTAATCGAAGATCGCTATCATCCTAACCACACATTTCTTCATCCATCGGCTGAAAATTTATAAGTACGAAAGGGTCTATACTCATAAGAGTATAGTAACCCTAGCCTATATATATATGATATAGATTTTCGAGATCTTACCTATTAAATTTTGATTTAATGGTTGAAATTTTATATGTAAATAAACTTTTTTAGAATTGAGTTGGGCTTAATATTTAGGTTGGACTAAAAATCAAATAACAAAAATCTATATTATGTATATATAATTATTTATTTATATATATAAATATAAAATATATATATTCAAGCTGTTATCGAGCAGAACACGAGCGAGTTAACCCTAGCTCGTGTTCGACTCGTTTACTAAACGAGCGATTCGATCTCGAATTCATTTCGAGCTGAACATAAGCTGGCTCGCGAACAACGAGCTGGATCGCCACCCCTACGTGTGTGTATGTGCAAGACAAGTGGGTTTGTTTGATTTGGGGATTTGATATGGAGAGATGTGATTTATTACTATTATTATTATTATTTTTGAGAGATAGATAGCATGCTACCCGCTTCATTTATTTCATTTAGAAATAAACTTAGCTGGAAATGTGAGTCAATTAGGATTCAAACTTGGGATCTCGGGTATCAACTACCAAGTTCTTTGCCACTTGTGCTAGAGACGGTCAGTATTATTTTATTATTATTATTATTATAACACATAAAATGAGAAGAACCTAGGGCTTTCTCCTAGAAAATTATTTTTTAAAAAAAATAGATAAAATATTTATTTTGGTTATTATCTATAACTATTATACATTCTTTTTTATTTTTAATGCAAAAATAATCATGCTCATCGGTACAATATGAGATGGTTATTATGTGTCAATTATGTAGCTCATGTTGATAAATCCGTACCATCTATGTTGTTCGTGTCGACAAATAAAATATAATGTGCAAGATCATTCAAATTGAAGTATGGTTATCCATCTAATCCTCTAAATTTTATATGTGTACAAGATTATTATAAAGCAGGCATAAAGAACTTTCTATATTTAATAACTATACAAAGGAATTAATGAATGTTTACGCTCTCATAAAAATTTTTGAAGAATAATTCGCGGAAAAGAATATCAAGTTTTCAATAGGCAAAAAAAAAAAAATTATGGGCAATTGTGTTTGCTTAAATGGTGCAAAATGGCGCGCGAAATGATTACTTAGTTAATTTTCTATATTGTTTAGGGTATGTATAGATTCATGTAGAACTACAAAAAATAGTTTTCTGACGAAAAAAATTTTCAGATGAAAATAAGCTTTTGTTTGGGTGGCAAAAAAATGTTGGTGGGAATTATTGGTTGCTAATTTTTGTTTTCCTTTAATTACATTTTTATAATATAATATATATCATTCTTATTAATCCATAAAGGCTTAATTATACGCTACTATATTATACATTATACATACATGTTTTCTCACTCGCTACACTATATCTTTTTTTAAAAAAAGTCATAGCGCAACCATCCCTTTTTATTGGTCCCTCGGGTAGTAGTAGAGCATATATTTGGCTCAATTTGACACAAAAATAATAAAATATATAAAAATAACAAAAAATTATTAAAAATAATTTGAAAGAAATTTTTAATGAGTTTATCATGAAAATTTATTTGGTATTTTTTCTACTATTTAACGTGTGTCTTTTAATAAAAATGATATATTTTGCATAAAATAATAGATTTATTAACACTAATATAGAAATTAGTAAGGAAAAAAATAATTCAATGATATTTATGAGAAAAAGTAGAGCAAGATAAAAATATAAATAAATCTAAAATACACTGTCAATATAATTATATAATAGTGTTTTTGAAAGAACATAGTGTAATATAATAAATAAAAATTGCACAAAAATACAGTGTAGTAGGGTGTAGTTAAGTTATCTATAATATACAATAGTATATATGTTATAAATAAAATTATAATATAATATATATTGTTATAGATAATTTATATTATCATATATGGTACTGGAGTCCGGCTACAATGTTATCAATAGCGCCAATCACTTGGTGCTATCAAATTTTATGCCGTTAGATCAACCCCTTTGATCATTTTTATCCGTTAGATCATACTATTCAACTAACCATCCACGTAATCATGGTGGACTACTATCATTCTAACCATACATCGCTTCATCCAAAGGCCGAAAACTTAATAGCACTAATGACTTGGTACTATTAATAATATTTTAGGCTAGTTCTATAGTATTGTAATATTATATTATCTTATACATAATGAATAGGCTAAATTACAGAAAACCCCCTTGTAATAACCCGCTTTTTCACTTTCCTTTCCTGACATTTAAAAACCTACACTTTGCCCCTCTGTAAAATAAAAAATGTGCACTTCACCCCCTACCGTTAGGGTTCCGTTAAAAAATATATTTTTATGCCGAAAATACCCCTCCGCCATCTCCCTGTTGCTTCGCCTCCCTCCGGCTCGCACCTCGCTGCCGCCTCGCCGCCTAGCCGCCTCGCCGTCCTCCACTACCGCGCCCTCACCTACATCCCCTTCGCCGTCCTCCGCCGCCTCGCCTTCGCCTTCTTTGCCCTTCTCCTACTGTCGCCCACCTCGGTTTTCTCCTACTGTCGCCGAAATCGAGAGCGGTTTTCTCCTACTGTCGCCGAAATCGAGGGCGGCAAGGGTGCAGGAGGAGAAGGGGAGCAGGTGGAGAAGGAAATGGAGAGAAATCACAGCCGATTGAGGTAGGAATCGCGGCCGAACGAAGGGGCGGCTGAGGAAGATAGGGAAGAAGACGACAATGGCGAGGGACAAAATGGTCATTTTACACACCGTAACCCCCCTGTGAACATTTTTCATTTTACAGGGAGGTAAAGTGTAGGTTTTTAAATGTCAGGGGGGAAAAGTGAAAAAGCGGATTATTATAGGGGGGTTTTCTGTAATTTAGCCTAATGAATATTATGTATATTAAAAACTAGGGTAAACTTCAAATACCTACCCTCTGGTTTCACACTTTCTTATTTTAGTACCCTGTGGTTTAAAGTGTATCATGTTAGCCCCTATAGTTTCGCACTTTCTCACTTTAGTACACCGTGATTTAAAGTGTTTCAAGTTACTACCTTGTGGTTTCATTTTTTTTTTTTTTATTATCCATTTCACTAATTTTTTCGTTAAATCAGTGATAAAGTTAAAATTAAAGGGTACTAAAGTGAATATTCGATAAACCTAGGTAGGGTATCTGAAGTTTTTTTGTATATAATTTAACGAAATATTAACGAAAGAAAAAAAAAATCAGCGATAAAGTTAAAACTAAAGGGTACTAAAGTAAATATTCGATAAGCTTAGGTAGGGTATCTAAAGTTTTTTGTATATAATTTAACGAAATATTAACGAAAGAAAAAAAATTAGCGATAAAGTTAAAACTAAAGGGTACCAAAGTAAATATTCGATAAACTTAGGTAGGGTATCTGAAGTTTTTTGTATATAATTTAACGAAATATTAACAGAGAAGCCGACGAAAAGAATAAAATGAAACCACTTGATACTAAATTGATGCACTTTAAACCACATGGTACTAAAATGAGAAAGTGCGAAACCACATGGTACTAAATTGATACACTTTAAATAACAGAATACTAAAGTGAAAAAGTGCGAAATTACAGAGCTGATATTTGAAGTTTTGTCACGCCCCGGGGTCCCTTTTAGTTTAAAAGGTAGCGGAAAAGCGTCTGAAAATTTTTTTTTTTTGAAAATCTGACCCCAGAGTGTGCCAGATCCGCCACAAATACAGGAGCTCCACTGTTCACACGGACAGAGTCTCCCCTGTATTTGCACGGCGTCGCACAAGTACAACAGAGTATAAGTACACACACAACCACAACCAGATGAACAACAAGATAGATAACATTCATCCATTCCATTCACACACACAGATATGAGACTTGAATATGAATAACATTCCACATCTATCAGTTAAAAATGTTTCCTACCTGGAAACTGATTTTGAAATACTAAATCCATAAATCCACAGAGAAATCAACTTGAAAACTGATCCCTACACGGGAACCATTCTTTTTCAAGACCAGCTACCACGAGGGGTAGAAAACTGTTTTATATTCCAGAAAACTCCAATCCTTACGTACCTTTTCAGAAACCGAAATTGAAACCCAGATAGTCATAATAAAATAGAAAACTGAACCATAATATTGTCTAAGTATTATTCAAGCATGAAGGGTAAAAGGAATAACCGCTCGGGAAGGAGCTCTATCGCACGGCTAGACAGCTCCGTCACCAGCTGTCCACTCGGACCTGCTACGTCACCTGTAATGGGGGCGGGTGAGAGAACATGTAAACAATGTCTCCCCTCCAAGTGGGTACGCCAAGTCGTAGAGGGCGAGGGGTACTCACTAGTCACGGGAAACTAGATAGATATAAATGTTGATAAAGTAAATTTAATGCTGAAAGTAAGGACTGACAAGTATAGATGCAGGTAAGTAAAACAGTAGCTACAATAAACAGATAAGGATTGCTGGAAATAAACACTACAGCTACTGTATGCATGCGTCATGACGAAAAGCTCAAAGTCCCCAATCTCGCTGCCCTATTGGTCGTATGACCTCAGGCTCATGCCACACTGCAACTGTATCTGACCCTCGCAATGAAGCCCTGGGTCAGAAGCATATACCCCTCGCAATGAAGCCCTTGGCTCACGGTTGCAATCCAACCACTTTTCCCGGAAAAGAAACACCCTCTTGCGGTGGAGTTCAGACCGCTGGTGTTCGTGAAATGCGTACCTGTAGTGGCGATCATGTAGTGCTCAAAGATCATCCGTCGGCAACTAGCCGACAATCCAGGCCCTCCAGGCACACCGGCCGTATAGGCCATCAGCAACTAATCGGCTAGTAAGCCAAGATGGAACTGTAGCAACTCGACCGAACAGGTCATGAGGTATCACAATAGGGGGAACGCCCCAACCAAATCACTGATAGTGAATAGATAGAAAAAATCAACTCTAGCTCTAAGCATGTAGTCAACATGAAAATAACTGAGTAGAGATGTAGATATAAATACAGATGCAAGGCTCAATATACTATAAGATATGAGTAAACAGTAGGGGGAAGAAACGTCACCCGAGCGTGCACCACGTAACCGACTACGGGTCGAAGTACCCACTGTATGTATCTGACGAAGGTCTTCGACTGTGAAGACGGTGCAAACCGAACCTAACGAAAGGCTACGGGTTAAGGTCTAACCGCACTGACATGAAAAGCTAACTCACAACCCCTGCTAACAAAACCACGACCGGTTTCCAAACGATACCAAATAAGCCGAGTCACGAAAACTGCACCGGAACTTTCTCGTCGCTCCTACCCGTCGTTTCGAACCCTCAAAACGACGGCGGGTGACCAGCCCAACCAGGCTCAGCGACGCCATAATCATCTCACAGGAGGCACCGTCGGATGAAATCCGAACCGAAACGCGTTCTATCGGCAGATTTCGCCGAAAACGCCTCGGAAATCACTTCCGATTTCCGCAAAGGCTTGGGGCCTTGGACCGATTCAGTCCAGAGGTTACCGCCTCAGCATTACACGGCTGTCACGCATCTACAACGAAGCAAAAGCTAAAAGCCGATACCGATACATGAAATGATCATTTCACTGTGATCTAGCTTTCTGGACCGTGCACGCAAACCGAAGTCGATTATCCGACCGTCTACTGCTGACAGGTTTCAGCATGTCGGAGCCGTGCTCACTTTGGAGCACTGCCGCCACTGCGGTGCGCGCACGAGCGACGCGAAGTACTGAAAAACTGCACGCAACAGCGCGCAAGATCGGCGACTAACTACAACCAGGGCATCTTCGCCGTTGTTGGAGGTGAGCAGATGTTCAGCACGAGTTGTAAGATCATCATGCCACTTCCGAGACTTAGAAGGCTTCTCGATTCACCGAAAAGACGCGAAGCCTCGGAAAAACAGTGCTGGAACATAAAATGTCCTTACCCAGACCCGAGAGAGCTAGGGTTGGTCGCAGGCCGCCGGGAGGCGGGCGTCCGGCCGAGGAGGAGCACTCGTCCAGGAGGTCGGGAGGGTGCTTGGCCGGCGGCGGGAAGCAACCGTGGCGGCGGCGGCCGAGATCCACCCTGCACACCTCCTCTCGCGTTGGGCTTCCCGGCGGCGTGGCGGGGCCTGAGGAGTCGCGGCGACTCTGTGCGGCGCCGGAGCACGAGGGGAGGACGTGCAGCACCTAAGTGGGCTGCGCAGCGCCTGAAACCAGAGCGGGCCCGACCTCGGCCGCACGTGACTGGCGGCCACAGAAAGCTCCAGCGGCGGCCGGCGGCTGCCGGGACGGCGGGGACGCGCGCGCCGGGTTGCCGAAGGTCGCCGGGGCCGACTGGGGGCCGCGGCCGAAACGAGCGAGGGCGCTGCTTCCCGGGGGAGCCGCTCGTCTGGGCTGACCCGAGCTGCTGCAGGGAGCGGGTGTGGCTCCGGCGGCGTCGAGCGGTGCCGGGGCCGGCGGGCGAGGACGCCGGAGGAGGGCTCGCAGGGAGGGGAAGCCGGCTTAGATGCCCTCCGAGCACAATACACGAAATGTGGCAGTCAGGGGCTAGGGGAGAGCTAAGAGGTGGCCGGGTGACTTCTCCGGCGGCCGGAGCACCTGCCGGCCGGCCAGGGCCGAGCCACGGAGCTGGGCAAGGAGAAGGTAGGGTGGTTAGGGCAGGCTGGGAAAAATTAGGGTTAGGGTTCCTTAGCCGAACCTAAAACTCATTTATATCAACATGACTAATTGTCGAAACCCCTCCTAGTCCAATACCCTTTTTACCAAGCCCCTGGCAACATGTGGAAAATCCGCATAGTCCCTCGACATTCGAATTCGGCGCAAGATCGCGCATAAAATATTGGACTTTTCGCGAGATTAATCGTTTGCACTTGACCTCTTAGCGGACTTTTCACGGATTCCCGAAGATCCGTCCGTCGGATTTCGAACGGATTGCGCCAGGCGATCAGCACGACTGGGCATCGAATCTAGCATTCTGTTTCGTCTGAAAAGGCTCCGATTTGCGACAAACCCACCCTCACTGGTTCATCAAACCACATATAGGTATAATCATATGTAAAAACCATTAAACCCCTTTTCTCGACACACCATGCATCAGAACCCAATTCCGTCAGCGCCAATGGTTCGCAGTATAGTCGAGAGTTCGAAACAAGTATTGGAAGCTATATCAGGTCGATACGCGTCGAAAGTCCACTCTACTCCGCGGCCTCTCCGGAAAATCGGAGTCTATCATCACTTAAGTGAACTTCCGGGTCGCCGTAACACTCTCCGTTTTAACTCGTTTTCTCCTGAAATTTGACGAGTACACTTATAATTATTTACACACAAGAACATCGTCAAACAAAAGGGTTCAATCAATAAATGAAAATCTCAGTTATTACAAGTTTGCCTTAAAAGACTATACCATGAATACATCTATCTATCTATCTCTAACTACATTAAAGGAGGGTTTGGGGACCACGGTGACACGTGTCCCCCAAACCCCCTTCTCTCTCCCCGCTATATATATATATATATATATATATATATATATATATATATATATATATATATATATATATATTAAGTTTTAAATTTTTATATCAAATATAAAATTTTGATACTTCCAAATCTTTACAGTTTAAATTTCTAATTTTATATTTTTTATTTAAATTTTAAATTTCAATTTTTACTTATAATATTTATTTCTAAATTTTAAGCTTTTTAAACTTCAAAATTTTAAAGTTTTAATTTTCTAATTTTATATTTTATATTTAAATTTTAAATTTTATTTTTTACTTATATTATTTATTTCTAAATTTTAAGCTTCAAAGTTTAAAATTTTAAATCTCTAAACTCTATGAAATTAATTAATTAATTAAATTTATTAATAATTAGTTTTATACAATATAATTAATTAATTTTATTAAAAATACACATAATAAATCGCATAATAAAATCTAATTTGATAGATGAAATTTAAATCACATAAAATTTCATTGTATAAAAAAAATACGGAATTTAAGTTTCAGGAGTAAAATTTTAAAAATATAGTGTATGTGTGTATATATAATTAATTTTATTAAACAAAATCTTTTACAATTTTATTTTCCTTCTATTTATTGGTTTTTTTAAAATTATTTTGGTAGATTTATCTCAAATCCTTTTCATATAATTTTTTATAAAATAAACTATTGTAAAAATTTACTTTGCGCATATACCAATTTTAATGACTTTTATTTAAATAGATTTAACTATTAAATTATTTTTATATAACTTTTATTTAATTAATAATTAGATTTATAAAACTATATAAAAATATTAAAAAAACTAAAATTTATGATAAAAATATTTTTATATCCGCAGCATCGCGCGGGTATTTTACTAGTATACATGAACCCAGTGCACCCATGGGTAATTTCTCACACTTTCTTTAATTTAAAAATCCAAATTTAAAAATCCAAAATTTGTTATTGTGGACCATGCCATTTTTTCTTTTGGGTTGGGAATTATAATTGAAAAAAGAAAAAACAAAAGATGCATAAGAAAAAATGGGAGGTTATGGAATATGGAGAATATATGGAAAAAAATTCATATTTTTCAAAAAACATAGGCTTATGAGATTTTTATATTTTTCAATAAGAGAGATAATATTTTCTTATTTTTCATAAAAATAAAGTAATGTACAATGTGAAGGTTCAGCTCTTCTTTTTCTCTTTCTAGCCCATTCCACATTTCCACCAACCTTTTGCTCTTCAGTGTTTTTCTTTGCTCTTATCTTTTGACTACATTTTGGCTCAGCATCTGACCAAAAATCGATTAATAAATTTAGAGTTTTGTTTAATTTTACTGATCATGTTCTACGATACTATCTTCTATATATAATTTTTTAATACGTTCTACTCCACAATCATCTAGATTTTTGTCTCTCACTTGCTCCGATCTTTCGCTATATCTTTCGTGCTGTAGCTTGGTGGACTCGAAGAGAGAAATGTTTTGCTGTGAGTTGAAGGACGAAAGTTAGATTAGATATGCAGAGATTGCTTTCATCTATATTATTCCCTATATTTTACTATAGGGTTAATTGTATATAGATCCCCGCAAACATAGTGAATTGCATATATATTTCTGTAAAGTTCAACTTTTATAAGTTATTCCTATAAAAATCCTAATGTTTTCAGATATGTTCCTCTGGTTTGTTACCATTAGATAACCATTAGAAAACTGTTTATATTTTTAATTTTGTCATTACAAACATATCCCTCCAAAAATTATAACAGTATATTATAAGAGGGGTAAAACTGTCAAAAATTAGTATTTAACCTATGGTTAACTAAACTTTTCTAACGGATTCTAACAGTAGGAACATATCTGAAAATATTAAAACTTTTATAGAAATAAGTTATGAAAATTGAACTTTACATGAATATAACTGTAATTTATTATATTTTTTTGCAAAAATTTGTATGCAATTGACTCTTTTTTCTATATTATGAGCTTAATTAATTTCTAAGTCGATGATTGAGTTAGGGACCGATTCACATATTTTTCTTTTTCCTCTGTTATTTTTATATTTGCCTTTTCTTTAATTTTGAGAATTTTTACATATTTTTCTTTTTTTCTTGATATGGGAATGTACTTATTTTATTCACAAAATCCTATAATATGAGGGGCATTATAGTCCAAAAAAATTATGTACTTTCCTTCCCATCCTTGACGTGGCTTAATTTTTTGAAAATGATATGATTATCTTGAACCATCCTCAAAAGTAAAATTGTGTGGAGACCCTTCAACCTCATGCAAATTTGAAATTGTCTCTCAACTTTTATTTTTTCATTGACATCCCTTAACTTATAATATTTTAAAAATTAAGTAGTTTTAATAAATAAAATTGCAAACACCAAATTTATTGATAATTTCATCAAATTTAATAACTATATTATTGTTTTAGCAAATAAGTAACTATGTACAATGTCTTATTTCGTCAAAAGGGGTGCCCATCAACAAATACGTTATGTGGTTATAGTGTCAAGTGCCAGACAATCCTTAATCAACATTTTGGAGTCCCAGCAAATTTTTATCCCAATCCCAAGGTGGTCATTTAGGATTGCCTCCCGATAGGCACCGCAGCCACGTGGCGCTTATCCATACATGCACCCACTATTTCTCATTATTAAGAAAGCAGTGGGTACTATTAGGTGAATCAAATGCGTGCATCATATAATAAAAAAAATTTTATTTAATTTTGTAGAGTTTAGATTAAGAATTTAGGGTTTTAGAATTATGCTGTAAAAAATTAAAATAAATTTTAAAATTTTAAATCCTAAATCCTAAACCCTAGAAACTACAAGTCCAAATCCTAAGCCCTGAAATCTTTAAAACTTTAAATGCCAAAACCCTGAAAAGTTAAAATAAAAATTTATGAGTACACAGTGCACCCTTAGGCAAGTGCATCGTGATAATTTCCAGTGTTTTTTTCAATTATAAGGAAAAAAATATTTCTTTGGGAGGCAACTTCAAGATGTCCATTTGGGTTAGGGATACAAATGGATCCGGGTTGGTGGAGCTCTCGCCTTAATCCTACTGAATGGAGCGGTAAGTGGGAACAAAAAATATAAAAAAAATATAACCCATTCCGAAACTGCCCCGATCTGCCAAGTAAATGGAGCGGGAGGTGGGAGGTCCTTTTCTTCCTTCAATCTGTCCCGATCCGTCAAAAATCTACTAAAAATTCGCTCCTACCCCGATTCATCTTAAATAGGGCGATAAGTGGGAGCCAAAAATAAAATAAAAAATAACCCGCCCCAAATCCGTCCTATTCTGACAAGAAATGGAGCGGAAGATGGAGAACACTCCAGCCCTCGGATCCGCCCCATTTGCATCCCTAATTTGGAGTTGCCTCCTCAATAGGCACCACATGGCACTGCAGTGATGCGACGTCCATCTACGAAGTTGCAATTAAGGTTTTGTATATAGTTTACTTATTTGCTAAAAAATAAATAAAGTTATTAAATTTGACTAAATCATTAATAACTTTTATATTTATTTTAAGTTTTATTCACTAAAATATGTAATTTTTAAAACGTTAAAAGTTGAGGGATGCCAATGAAAAAACAAAAATTGAGAAAGTTAAGGGATGTCAATTAAAAAAATAAAAGTTGAGGGGCCATCTGAAATTAGCATATGGCTGAGAGGTGTCCACACAATTTGTTTTCTAAATATTAGTCCCTGTCTAACTATTTAATAACTAGAGTAAAGATAACATCAACTAACAGTAGAGGCATTTATAATAATTTACTATAATAATTACAGGGACATACATAATATTTTTTTAAAAATATATATTGTATATCCCAAAAAGCATATAGATCTTACATCCTCCATCCTAGAATTGACAAAATTTTAAGTAATTTTAATAAAAAAAAAAAAATTTGATGTGATAAGTAAAGTATTAATGACCAAGGTTTTAAGTGCCGTCCGTGCCGTATGATACGAGGGCGTGCCGTACCGTGCCCCCGAGAAAGCGGCAACGGTACCGGAGGGGTTTCGGACCCCCCTCTGTCTCGCGGCACGCAAATATGTGCCGCTCGAGACAAAGCAGCATGCAGGTGCGGGTCGCCCTTTTTTTTTTTTTTTGGCTTTATTTTTTTGCTTTTTCTTTTTTCTTTTGTTCTCCAGGGTATTGAGTCCCTCCCGGGCCACTTATATTATCTTCTTCTTTTTTTTTCACTTTGTTATTTTTTTTTCAACTTTTTTTCATTTTTTGACGGATCCCTTTTTTTTAACTTCTTATTTTCGGTCCAAGCCCTCATATTCCACCACAGACATTCATTTTTTCTTTACAAAATATTTTGTCAAAATTTGTCACATCGCGAAGTTTTCGGTGAATCAAGGGAACAAAAATCAATCTCCTAAATAAATTTTGATCATATATTTTTAAAAAAAAATAAAAGAACAAAAAATATAAATGTAATATCGGGAATATATGACCTTCTCACAATATCAGCAATATTTATATCAATATTGTCAAATAAATCTTGTATCTACATATGACAATATGCCATATGATCAAGCGCGACGATTTATGTCGAATTAAGCAGTCATCTTTATATAAAGATGTAAATATAAATAATTATTGTATTTGTGAATTTTGTTATTGTATTTTGATTTCTATTCTACATTAGGTATAGTTATATTTTTATTTACAAAAACTTAAATGTATATTAATTGATGAGTATATAAATTATTTATTTAAATATTTTAAAATAACATTATAGGATTTTATTTAAATCAAAACAACTGAAATAAGTTCGTGCCAAAGCGTGTTAACAGAAGGTTATGCGTATCTATCGGTACACAAGCGTGCCACGTGTCGGCACGCAGGCGTGTTTGTGCAGTACTGTGCCAGGGACATAATGGTACGCCCCCATGTCACGGCACTTTAAACCTTATTAATGACTTCGAAATAAAGTAGGTATAAAATATACACTTTATTTTCATGTGCCTGTAGCATTGCTCGAAAAGAAAAAAAAGAAATTTGTACATCCAATATACAGGTAAACATTTTACACCCATTCATCTAATGGGCGAGATTCTTTTACTTGCCATATAATGTGATAAGCAAAAAAAATCCCATCCATTAAATAGAATAGTGTAAGTAATTTATTTTTAAATGGCTTGTATGAATAGCATCGTAAGATATTTTGGAGCGAAGGGCAAATTAAATGATACTAGTTAAGGGACCCGCGCGATGCTGCCGGTAGTTATTTTAAAATTTAATTTTAAAAATTGGTTATAAAATTAATTTCAGAATTTAAATGGTACAATAAGTATATCAAAAAATTTTAGTAGGCATAGTAGTCCCCCATTAGTTAATGAAATAATTTTAATAGGTATCGTAGTCCTCCAGTAATTAGTGAATGAGAAGAGATAGTCTAAATTATTTAACGAGTCCAGCTATGGTGCTTGTAAAAGCACCAAGCACTTGGTGTTTGTAAGTTTTTTACCGTTAGATCTACTCTTCGGATTATTGTCAACTATTAGATTATACTATTCAACCAACCACCCACTCAACCCTAGGGGGCCCACATCATCCTAACCGCATATTTCTTAATCCAATGGCTAAAAATCTACAAGCACCAATAACTTAGTACTTTTAAAAGCATAAGAGCTCAATTCATTATTTAACATTTATTTTTATATATTTTATATTTTACAAAAATAAATATTAAATTATATAATAAATTATTATATAATAATATATCCATATAAAAATAAAATACTATATATAATAAATAAATATATATTTATAAAATTATATATATATATATATATATGTAGTATTATATATATTATATATAAAGAATGAGAGGCGGGTCCCCGTGGACCTCCTCTCATGTGGTCCACGAGTCACTTCGGCCTCGTGGACCCATGATAGGACCCACCCCACGCCGCGCGGAGCCAGCCCAGCGCCGCGCTGGGCCCCACCCCACGCCGCCGCGCCCACCGGCCTAGCGCCAGCTGGGCCCTCGGGCTTCGTCCAAGCCAGGCACCGGAGCCGCCCGCGCCAGCGGGCACGGCTGCTCCGGCCCTCGGCTTGTACCTGGTTCAGCCAGCGATCATGGGCACGTGCCCGCGCGCTCCCGCCTCCGCCCTCGCTGCTCGGCCCGCGCCGCGCCGCGCCAACGCCCGTGCCCTCGGCGCCGCGCCCACTGTCACGGGTTAGCTTTTTTCGCCTCAAAAATCCCCGCGCGCCCGCTCAAGTGTGCACACCCGAGCAGCCTTCTCGAGTCCCTTTACGCGGATCAAGTCTCCAGAATTAACAGCGGAATAACCAATCCAGCATTTCTTGCCAAGCTTTCGCTCCTCCCACGGACTTACAGCCCGACCCTTCGCCTGTAATCGAACCCTGCCCGATTTCCTACTGGCTTACTCTTGTGGTAGTCGACGTTACCCAGACGAGAAATCCCAATTACGAGTGGCCACCAAGGCTAGGTCTCCCGCTTGCCAACGATCTCTCTCAGAGGTGCCTCTTAACCGACATGCCTTGCTGCCTTCGTCGCCAGGCCCAAGGGTATTACAAGTTCTCCCAACTTGTACAATGAGTATACCAAGCGTCTCGCTTTTCCCACGCGTTCCGCCCCCCGCGACTCCAATCCGCCGCCTCTAGCGTCGAGGTCCGGGCTTCGCGACATCACATGCCCACGAATGGCACTCATAACCATAATTCCTCACCACTCATGTCTCATGCGCCTGACAACGCCAGTGGCCATACCGCACCCGCGGCGGTCGCTCGGCATCCAAACTGCTTGGACCTCCGAAAAGCACCCAAGTGTGCGCCACAGCTCGCTTGCCCCCAAACATCAGCACCTCAGCATTAAACACCCCGGCCGTCCATGCTTCGCACCTCCATGCTTCGCGCTTCGACCGTGCGGCCCTCGTGTCCCATCGGCTTCCTGAATACGGAACAACACAAGTCCACACCGTCTTCTCGACCGTGCTTACGACCACTCCTTTTGCCCACGCGCGCTCCGCCTGCCCTCGATCCCATAGGTTCGTCTCATAAGCCCCTACAAAGAACCGGCCTCACTCCGCATCGCTAGCCACTGGCCCCCCTTCTTGCTCACCACGCCTGGCCGCTACACTACTGGTCCGAGTCTCTCAGGTTCCTATACGGATACCGAATACCGCTTGCATCCTTGGTTCCGCCGCCGTCTGAGTCTCGCGTGAGGGCGTACCACACCTTACGATTCTCCTCGGGTGCCTCCCTTAGCGTTCCCTATCTGAGTTTGCTTTCTTGGCGTTCGTGGGCGCCGCGCCCACGAATCCCCGCTCAGGCACCACTTGCCTTCGCGAAGTCTTGTCCTTTACGGAGACGTCGCGTCGCATAGGACATTCCTCATGCCGCCTCGTCGCTCTAACTAGCAAGATCCAAGCCGGGCAGAAGGTAGCGAGCGAACCTAGGGAGGAAGCTCCCGGTATTCCCGCTCCGTAATGTCGTCGACCTCTCTCCGACATTACCCTAGGCCCGTGTCCCTTCAACCGTCCATTAACCGGCTACACGGAACGCTAGGCTTGGCTACTCCGCTAGCCAAGGGACGACCCATGTCCTATGGGTCGACGGGGGAGTCGGGGCCACTTACGAAGTGTCCACCCCTCCTCTAATACCCTTACGAGGCATCCACTCCTTTGGCACCCCGGGGGTACAAAGGTGCTCACCGAGGGGTACGTTTTCAAGCCCCGCATGCGGCACCTATTTCCAAGTCATGGCATGGGCCATTGCTAGGGAATTGCCTCCGTTGACTTGACAGCGACTCCTACCTGACGGAACACCTCAACTCCGCAACTCCATAACTTCGTCAACCCAAATGCCTACCAAGTATGGCCCTCAAAGGTGTCACGGTCGAGACCCAACGATCGACCCGTGACACCACGCCGCCCCCGCACCGCGCCCCGCGCCGCCCTCGCACCTCGCGCCTAGCGCCAGCGCCCGCTCCCACGCGTCGGCCTCCTCGTGACACGTGTGTAGTTATTGAGGAATAATATATATATTATAGATTATATAGTATCAAATATCCATTAAAATTTTTGTGGACTGTTGTGTAAATAGATCTTGCAATGGGGGTCTAAATGCAATAAAAAAAAAAAAAAAAAAAAAACCCTCCAACCCTGACCGGTTCGGCTCGCCTCAACTCGGGCTCAACTCAGTCAACTCAAACCAAACCCGCAGGTCGTCTTCTTGTTCTTGTTCTTCTTCTTCTTCCTCTTCTTCTTCGTCGTGTTCTTTTCCCTTCTTCCACGTCTCGAGCCCCTCTTCCTCTTCTTCGCCCAACCCATTCCCCGATCGATCCCTTGCCCCCCCCCCTTCCACTCCTCTCCTCGCCTCCGACCCTTCTCCGCTTCCGCAACCCCATATGGCGTCGGAGATCGAGGTGGTGGAGGAGGCGGAGGAGGCCTCGGAGGCGGCGGCGGGGGCGGCGACGGCGGCGGCAGAGGTGGAGGAGGAGGCGCTGAAGAACGACGTGTACACGGCGGCGGCGTACGGCGATCTCGAGAAGCTGCAGCGCCTCGTGGAGGCCGAGGGATGCTCCGTCGCCGAGCCCGACGGCCTCGGCTACTACGCCCTCCAGTGGGCCGCCCTCAACAACCGCACCGCCGCCGCACAATACATCATCGAGGTCTCTATCTCTCTCTCTCCCTTCTCCTAGCAATTTCCCTTCATTTTCGGTGGATTTTAAGAGGATTTGTGCGACTGGGGAGGAGAAATTGGGGTTTAGCGTGTGCTATAATGGATTTTTTGGTGCATTGGGGGTGATCATTGTGTGCTTGTGTGTGCTCGTTTGTTTGTGTTGTTTGCGCAGCACGGCGGAGACGTCAATGCGGCCGATCACACGGGGCAGACGGCGCTCCACTGGAGCGCCGTGCGCGGGCACATCCAGGTCGCCGAGCTCCTGCTGAAAGAAGGCGCCCGTGTCGATGCGGCGGATTTTTATGGATATCAGGTTTCAGAGTTCAAAAATCCAATTTTTAATAATCTGCCATATTAGCTGATACTTTGCTCTGTTCCTTCCGTTTTCTGGTAGCTGGTTCTGAGATAATTAGGCTGTTTGTGATGCTCGAGACTTACTAGTTAATTGGTGAAATTGGCTGTTCCTTCAAATTTGCTGCACTTTTCTACCATTATTGTGCCTGATTCACGTCGGGAAGTAACTAACCACCGTCTTCTTAGAAGGTTCCTTGTTGTGGGACATCTAGAAGTTCGTTCGTTTTTGTCCTTTAAGCATTTGTGATGTACCCTACCCTATATAGTTGGAGAAAAAAGAAAAAAAAAACACTTGGATGATGATGATAACGGGAATGCTGTACTCCTGGTTGTGTCTATATTAATAATTCAGCTTTGTCTTGTTTTACCAGCAAAACATGTCTATTCAGTACTATGTCATTGCAAGTTTTGCTGAATCATTTTCCACGGCTTCCATTTAGTATAGGTTCGAACTTCGTCTATGTGTTATGTCAATTTGGGAAGGTTCAATTACCCACTTAATGGTGTGCATGCTTATGTGTAGGAGAAAAGCTAAGCTTTACTCACTAGAGACTAATCAGGGACCGTAAGGTTACATTTGACTATGGTTGGTGAAATAAATCTGCTTGTTAACTAACCTTACTAAGAAGAGTAAATGGGAAGACCGAAAAAGAGACTGTTCCACTAAAAAATCACCAAAACGCGGATTCGGAATTTGCTAATTGAGCATCATCATATACGCCAAATATGCTAGAAACTGAAGTTCTCTAGTTTTTAGTAAAGTTTACATGTCATCTCTCATTCTGTTTATGCCAATTTTCTTGATCAATTTTTTTTCATCTACCATAATTATTCGTGGAAAAGTGTAAATTGTAGCTTGAGCTATGTTTTGGTCATTTTTTTCCCTCTTGTTCAGTGCTCACCTTTTACATAAGATCAAGAAGATTATTGTGTTTTCGTTATTCTTAGACAATGTATTTTCCCTCTCACTTTGATTGCAGACCACCCATGTTGCAGCCCAATATGGCCAGACAGCATTTCTTTACCATATTGTGGCCAAATGGAATGCTGATCCTGACGTCCCTGATAATGATGGAAGAAGCCCTCTGCACTGGTACAAGTCCTTTTCATTTTTTTCCCCCTTAAATTAGTCTGTTTGATGGTATATTTGAAGTTGGCTGTATATTTGAGGTGTTCAAAGTGCTGAACAACAAATCTTTTACATCACATTAGACATGCCTTTTTTTAATAATGTCATATGAAATGAATTCAAATTGGTTAGTATCCAGAAATTTTATGCACTGCCATCCAAGATATATCCTTTATCTCATTCATTTTTTTCCTCCCTTAACAAAAATAGAATTGAAACTTTTTCTTTAGTCGGGGTACGTACTCTCCTCCAAGATACTAGCTTGTTCTTTCTCCTTTGTAATTTCTCTTCTTTATAACATATTGGAGCTTGTAGGGCGGCTTATAAGGGCTTCGCTGATTGCATACGTCTTCTTTTATTTTTGGATGCTTATAGAGGACGACAAGATAAAGAGGGTATGTACTAGATTATTTCCTCGATTTTTTTTTTTTTTGGTTGTTGTGGTTGTTGTTGTTATTGTATGTTACTAAATCATCTTAGCCATTGCAGGCATATGTTTTTTAACTGTTCTTGCTTCTTAGTGCTCTTGTTTTTATACTTCCAATTATATTTTGGACTAAAACTTGTTGTCATCAGGATGCACTCCTCTTCATTGGGCTGCTATAAGGGGGAATTTGGAGGCATGTACTGTGCTAGTTCAAGCTGGGAAAAAGGAGGACTTGATGGTGCAAGATAATACTGGTTTAACTCCTGCACAGCTTGCTTCTGAAAAGAATCATCGGCAAGTTGCTCTTTTTCTTGTATGTACTCTGAATCTGGGATAGTTATTATTTGTTTCATATCTAGCATATGTAGAGCTCCTGTATTACCTTTCTATACTTAAAGTAATAAGATAAAGTTCTGATATTATATAACCGCATCTTCTGTTTCTTTTTAGGTCTTATTGTTATAAAGGATTGTTGTTTTCTTTTCAAGCCTCTTTTGGCGTCTTTTTCTTTCCGTCTACTTGAGTTGCTACACATTGTCTATACTTCACAGTTCATACATATTTACTGTTGACCCTGAATTTCGTTCAGAGATTATTATAAATTAGGTTTAGATGAATAGAAGCTTTTGACTTCTACAACCTATGGAAGTATGAGATACACATTGTCTTAATAGTTCTCTAGCACCAAGTTTTACCTGGCACACTCTTTTATTTGGTGATCAGTGCTGGAATAAATATGAAGATTATTAAATATTTCGTGAAACATTATATCCATGTATGTTAAACTCAGATAAATGTATGTATATTTGCTGTTTTCTAGCTGTTACTGTTCCATCTCATCTAGTGATTTTTACGATACTAAGGTATCTCTGAATTGAGTATATTAGCTTAAAAGATTTGACTTCCAACTTACTGTTGCATCATGCATTTCTTGATGTCCAATTAAGGCAATTTTTACTGTAAATATTGAAAATGAGTCAATTGCAGCTATTGTTCACCTTTGGAAATGACACACTCCGATTTGTGATTGTGATGATTTCATAAAGCATATTTCTACAGATATACTTCACATGATTGTCAACTTTAAGTTCAAGAGTTAAAGAAGCGTGAGACATTTAAAGGCAGATGATTGGAGTGGCTTGTTAATTGAAAAATTTTATCTTTTATTTTTTGGTATTTCTATTTTAGTTGTTTCCCAGTTTTGCATCAGAACCCTATAAATAGCAGTTTTTCTGCTTTGACTTCTCTGAAAGAAATCCAAGGGAACAAGAAAATTTTTAATTGTATGCTACAGAGTTGTAGTGTGAATATCCGATCAAATTTGCAACAAAGAATAATTCTTTTGGTTAAAGCAGCTTCTAAACCGTTACAAAAGTGCGTTTTATTTGTTCCTTCCTATTGGTAGTTTTGAAAAATCAAACCCTTTTTCCTGCCGTATTAATCCTATATAAGTGTTATTACAAGCTATCAGGCCCTAAATTAGACTTATTTGGCAGGGGAATGCTAGAAGCGTATTTGACAGGCGCTGCGATGGGACCAGTAGGCTTGGGAAGTTGTCAAAATTAGGACTTGCACCTTTTCTCTGGTGTATTATAATAACCTTGCTTGTAATATATATTCATTCAGTCATCTCAGGTACACTGTACTTCCAATTCAAAGTTTGTTCACTATATGACGTAAATTGTTTTGATAACTTATTCAACTTTCTTTTCCTTCTATGCAGACTTGTATCTTTTGAACCTGACAGCTGTATTTGGGCTGTTTGCGTGGTTAGGGGTTTTCCTTGCATCCGCCGGACTGGTCATGTTTTATAAATGTAGCAGGTGTGGTTTTCTCAATATCATTCATCAGTGTGACTTTCATGTATAAGTAATTAGCCTAAGGTATACAAGTTAATGTGATTTTATGCATTCATAAATTGTTGTTGCTCATTGTGATTTGTGAGTGCTTTGACTGTTTATCTTCTTCTAGAATTTTCAATGATTTTATAGTTACTTGCAATATTTTTGAGGTGTTATGTATGTGTATTATGTATCTACGTATCAACATACATATGTACTTTTTTGTATTGTGTACCCTTATATATATAAAAAAAATTTCCGATTTTTTGGAAACCGAATTAGTTAATTTAGGAAACTAACACAACAAGAATGTAATTTAGGAAACTAACACAACAGAGTTATAATTAACACCAAGAAAAGATGTTGTTGAGCAGTGTAAATAAGAAGTTCACAATTAATTTTTCTAGATCATGGCATGTATCTGTACCACTGCTATGTCCTGTCTATCGTGAAATGGCATAAAAAACTGGTATATATACATTCTTGCTAGTAATTGCTTTCAAACATGTCCATATTAATCTTTTTATTGAGAAGGGTCTTGCTTTCGAAATTTCCATTGCCTCTTAGTTTGGAGGATTATACACATTCCACAAGCCTTGCTATGTTTGGAGAATTAATATTTCATACTCCCATTTTGTAGTTGTACTACTGCTTTAAGGTTGGATCTTGAAATTGCCAGTGTCTTGAAAAACATTTTATTAGGAGCAATCAGTCCATTTCTTACTTATCTCCTTGCAGTATATTCATATGCCAATATGCCATATTTCACATGTGCATATTTTCATACTTTCTGCTTTATCTGATTGCCATATTTTTGTATTTTGGTGCAGGAAAGATCCTGGTTATATCAAAATGAACATACGGGATTCACAAAATCTTAGAGACGACGTGAGTTGCAAAAAAATGTTGATTTTGTTTTTTCTAGTTTTTAGATCTTCTTCTCTTTTGTCAATAAACTTTGATGACATTTCAGTGATTAGTTTATTTGTTTGTCCTGTTTCCTGAAAATGTCAGTACAAAGTGCAAACTTCTGTATTAGAATTCTGTCGCTTCTTTTTCATGTACACGGTGATAATATTTTGGTTCTATTACATTTACATAGTTGCACTAAGGTCTATTTTCATGCTGCCTTTTTTTTACAGACAAATCTTGCTTCTTGTTTCTTATAGCATAGATATCTCCTTGTTGGACCACTTTCGAACTTACATATGTACCAACTTATTGATTGGATGCGGCAAACTATAGGAGCGGGATGTGTTGCCTCTTCAAGAGGCAAATACTACAAACATAGTCTAGATTTATAGGAACAGATGAATTTAGCATTGTTATTGATCTATTAGGTTCTTCATTTAACCTTATTGAAGGACCTATTGGTTCAATTTACTATTTGGTAGTTGATTTATTAATGCCATTTCTTGGCAATTGAATTTACTTAAAGTTGTGTCTCATTTCGCACCATCCATTATCAAACAGGAATTCTATTTGCATACTCCTTTTCCATTATTGGCTATTTCTTAGCATATAACCTTTCGGCATTATGTCTCCAGCGTTTAAGGGTTGTTTGGTAAATATTTCATTCTAGACTAATAGCCAATTTGTTACATGTGGAAATTTGTAGGAACCTTTGCTAAAGATTGAACTGGACGATCCAGCTCTGCTGGCTGGAAATTGGTCCCAGCTATGTGCTACGTGCAAGGTGTGTTTTGCTCTTTATATTTTTATTTTCTTTCCATTATTAAGATTCATCTTCCATGGTCTTGAAAATCTTATTTGGTTACCATTTATAAAATTCTTAGATAGTGAGGCCTCTGCGCTCAAAGCATTGTTCCACATGTGATCGCTGTGTTGAGCAGTTTGACCATCACTGTCCCTGGGTCTCTAATTGCATTGGCAAGGTACTTTATTCTGGAGGCCTGTAATCTTATTTCTGAAGTATTTATGTATCTAACCCTGCAAATTTATCTATCTGTCTATCTGTATATGTATCAATCTATCTATGTATTAACATCCTTGAATAACTCAATTTCTTACCTATACATCCTTGCACTTAAATAATAATAATAATAATAATAAAATAAAAAATTCTCCCTGTAGACAACTTTTTGAAAACAAATTCCACTTCCTCCATGATTTGGATGACTTCCCTCCTTTAAATAATGGTATTTTTGCGAAAAAGAAATCGATTCTTCAACAAGTATAAATGGAAATTCAGATTTTGAGAGGGTATATAAGTTGTTACAAGTAACCCTGTTTCTTTCCATGTAACTATCGTTTTCTACCGGCATGGCCAATATTTTTTCATGTATTCTGGTCTTCTATCATTTTTTTTTCTTTCTGACCATAGATGATGGCTTGCATCTGCAGAAAAACAAGTGGGAGTTCTTTATGTTTCTTGTTCTAGAAGTTTCGGCAATGATTGTTACTGGTGCAATAACCATTATAAGTACGTTTCCTGAAGCCTATTCTCATGAATCTTTTCCTTTGCGAGTTGGTTATCAACATTTATATTTGAACTCATGATTACTGCTCTGTTTTGTAGGAATTGTGAAAGACCCATCTGCGCCATCGTCTTTCGGTGCATGGCTCAACTATTCTGCTACTCATTATCCTGGGGCCGTATCATTCTTGATAATGGACTTTTTCCTTTTCTTTGGTGTTGCAGTTCTAACTGTTGTGCAAGCATCACAGGTAAAGAAGGAAGTTATAAAAATGGAATTCTTTCACCTCAGTTTAATAATATTAACGTGTCAATTGTTTGCTCTATCTCTTTCTCTTCTTTTAAGTACGTAATTGATATATTACCTGGTATTCTCTGACCTCACTTCTCAGTTTGAACTGTGATCCTATTTATGACTGCAAACACCTTTCCTGTTAAGAACTGCAGTCTGTTGATTGTTGATTCATTACTTCTGTGCCCCTGATTAAGTCCAAGGTTGTGCTAAGACTGATCAACAAAGTTTATGAATGCTTTCAACGTACGTAGATGAGTGAAAAGTAATAAATTTCAAGGTACAGAAATTTATTGAAGTTAATTTAGAGGTTCTAATGTTACCACAGGATTGATTTGACCCCAGTATTTGATTGATTCTACATCATAGGATGTTTGAGCCTCGGCAAACATTCACCTCCAAGCCTGAGTATTATGATTGAAGAATGGAAGTTGCTCATATATTATTCACCACTATTCTCTTCTTTGCTTCTTATCGACTCTGCTTCTGCCTGCATGATATTGTTGTCTTTGAATAATTGCTATTCTAATCTCAATCATTTTTCTAAAGCTATTTTCATTCCTTAGATCTCGAAGAATATAACGACGAATGAAATGGCGAATGCGATGAGATACAACTATCTCAGAGGGCCAGGAGGCCGGTTTAGAAATCCGTACGATCATGGTGTCCGAAGGAATTGTTCCGACTTCTTGATAAATGGCTACAATGAGGACGTGGAGCGTCCGGACCAACCTTTGCCATCCGATGAGGAAATGGGAATGATCCAGATGATGACGAGAAGTGCAGTCCAGCACAACGGGGAGAGCCATTCTAATTATGGTAATGGCGATGGCTCTTATCATGCCGTCGATTCACACCATAAAGATTCAAAATCTCACTGTTGTCATGTGAATTCTTCACAGTGCAATCATAACAAGAGCAAGACCGAAGGTACCCCTCTCGGCTTGGGTTTAGGGCTTGGACGAAACAATGCTCAGCATACACAGTCGGTTCTTTACTTGTGATTCAATTTTGCCCTTTGGCGATCATTGTGGAATGCATTGGACAGTCTGTCTATTTAGTTTTGTGCAGCATGCTAGTTGAACGCCAATCTTTTGACTCGATAAAAGTCAAAAAAAGATGGAAATTCTTTAGGGTTTTGGGAGATTCTTATATGTATTTATTAGTTGAAGTTGGTTCCAATATCAAAGGGCTCCTATTGAGACAATGTCGCGAGGAAATTTGAGTATTTTTGTGGCACGAAAGGGGGGGAAATCGTAGGAGACATATGCTCAGCTTGTGAACTCGATCTGATTGCTGTGTACATGAGTGTATTCCATCAAGTTTATCTGAAACGTATCGTACGCGTAAAATCTGAATATGGTTTACTATAATTGCTATACTGTAAAGTTGGTAGCATTTATACTTTCTTATTCCCTCAATTTATGTTTTTCTTTTGTTCAAGTCGAAAGTGTGTGTGGGATCTTTTGCATTAGGTGAACACATAACGGTCCGTCAGGTCCGTCAGTTGTGAGGCAAACTGCGGTTTCTCTTCCGTTTATGAGTATGCGATTTTTCGATGTGCTCGTAAATGATGAAGAGATCAACTCTCGAACATTTTCGTCGGTCGTAGGAGTGCTGAACTGAGATATAAAATTTGCTGGTGAATTCTTAGTCTATCTGATTCTTTGTGATGCAAGTGGTAGAAGTCCTCTTTTGGTGAATCTATATGCAAGTGAAAGTGTTATTTATGAAAAGGTGCTGTAAAATTAACAAATTGAAATTTAATGGTCATGTCCTATTTTTTGCTGTTACATGATTACACAGTATATTTGAGAAGTGATGCAATGTTCTACTAGTAGTGGAATGAGGAATTACAGGGTTGCATCACAAAAGCTCCTATTTATTTCTCAATTGAGTAGGATTGTTTAGATTTTATGTTTGGTTTTTTATGCGGAAAAAAAGATTAAATGAGGAGGACCTCGTTCTCCTTTATCGGGGCCTTTTCTTAAATCCATCATTCAAAGCCGTGTTGAGATTTGGACAGAATTTTTAGATTGAAACCAGTTTTTAAGATCCGAACGCAAGATGAATCACACAGCTTATCATATAGTATCAACAATTATCAGATAGTATCAACCAGCTCTCGTAAAGGAACTCCTTGACAAAGTTGCGCTTATGATTTGGCCTTTACTAAAAACAAGAATTACAATAAAATCACAAAATCAACAAGAATTACAATAAAATCACAAAATCTTAACACCATGGATAATTAAACTCTATACTGAAGTTGAAATCAAATGCCGTTCCTCCGTTGAGCCACGTGGCCTTTCTTTTATAACAAATGCCATTCCTTCGTCGAGCACGTGGCCTTTCTTTTATATGGGTTTCCTCTCTCTCCCTCACATGTTCTCTCTCCCTCACACGGACTCACATGGGCTATGTTCAAGGGGCATGCATGTGCTTCTTTTGCACCTTCTCTCTACAACTCTCTCTCTATTGTTTTTCCTAACCGAACACACACACACAAAAATACTTTTTCACTTATTTAATTGCACCTAGAGTGGTTTGCTAATTATTTCTTCTTCTTTTTTTTGACAAATCATAAAAAAACATCGTTCCGTCATTAAGTCACGTCGCATGTTTCATTAAATCTGGAGTTTTTAGTTACTGTAACCTCCATGTACCCTGTGTTTGGGGAGGATGCATGTATTCTAATGATAAGAAAGAAAACAAAAGGAGAAGGAATATTCTATGTACTATGAAAAATTTTGTTTCATGCACCCTGTGTATCATGTTAAACAATATTGATTTGAAAGTCAAGCTCAATTAAAATCAACCAGAAGAACGTCATCTGGCTTTTTCAGTTTCTAACCTTTTTTTGTCGCCGAAAGGTCTACAAACTAAAATTTTTATCAAATTGCTGTTATGTTCCGTCCTCACTTTTCGAGTGTCAGGATGACAAGAAATTTTAAATCTAGCCTAAGAAAAAATAATTCCAACATATATTCAAAGTTTAAAACTTTTTTTACACTTTCTATTTTCTTCTAAAAAAAACTATATTCCTTATAGAAAATTCTAAATCTCCTGTTTTCATTCCAATTCCACTATGAATTATTTGCAAATTGTCTTTTATTCTCTCTCTATTGTTTTTCCTAACCGAACACACACACACAAAAATACTTTCTCACTTATTTAATTTCATCTACAGTAGTTTGCGAATTATTTCATTTTTTTAAAACAAATTATTTAAAAAACTGGAGTTTTTAGTTACTGTAACATCCATGTGCTATATATATATATATATAAAGTTGGGGAGGATACATGCATTCTAATGATAAGAAAGAAAGCAAAAGGATAAGGAATATTCTATGTACTATGAAAAATTTTGCTTCATGCACCCTGTGTATCATGTTAAACAATATTGATTTGAAAGGCAAGCTCAGTTAAAATCAACCAGAAGAACGTCATCTTAATTTTTCAGTTTTGAACCTTTTTTTGTTGCCGAAAGGTCTACCAAGTAAAATCTTTATCAGATTGCTGTTATATTCCGCCCTCACTTTTCGAGTGTTAGAATAACACGAAATTTTAAATCTAGTCTAAGAAAAATAATTCAGACATGTATTCAAAGTTTAATATTTTTTTAACACTCTGTATTTTCTTCTAAAAAAAATCTATATTCTTTACAGAAAATTCTAAATCTCCTGTTTTCAATCCAATTTCACCATGAATTATTTGTAAATTGTCTTTTACTTTTCTAAGTCCAATAAAAATAGTATCTCACGCACAAGATAAACTTTTTTCTTACAAAATTTTTCATACTACATAAAATATTCCTTGTCCTTTTGCTTTCTTTCTTATAATTCCGATGCATGCATCCTACCCAATTTTTTTTTATATATACCAATATTGTTTAACATCAAACACAGGGCGCATGAAACAAAATATTCCATAGTACATAGAATATTTCCCTGTCCTTTTGCTTTCTTTCTTATCATTAGAATGCATGCATCCTCCCCCCAACTTTTTCTATATATAGTATTGCTGTTTACCATCAAACATGTGCATGAATGTTTAGGTTTGTCTCTACTTATTTGTCTTTCAACATCAACGATTATATAGAATATTCTCCAACTTGCTATATATAGAAACTTACAACTTCTACTAGAATTATTAGGGCTCATTTACTTTACGAAGGAGGGGTAATTTCCTTTGGCTCTATCTATAGATCCAGCCAGTTATATATATCCATGTGTTTGTTCTAGAATAATTTGGGATACATATCTTCTACTTTCGTAAGGTAAGGTAAAACTATATTGATGTATACTCTTATAGAGTGTACTTCTTGATAGTATAAAAATATAAAAAAAAAGAATATTTCAAACTAAACAAATATGTTTTTTTGTATGCTAGAACAATAAACTTACATAAATCAAAAAATAAATGTGTAACTAAATAATTATTTTTTTTTTCTCTTCTTGCTTGACTCGCTTAACTAAAATTAATTAATTAGCAGTTAACAAATTTTTTTGTTGCATTTTCTGAATTTAATCTTCCTTTCAATTTTACTGGCTTCATAGGTGAATTTTTAAAACAATGTAATAATATAACTAATTAATTACAGCCTTTTCGTCTCTGTATGTTAGATGCATTCTATTTTTCTTTACTCCCTTAATTAAAATAAATTAGTAATTGTTTACGAAAATTACGTTTCCTCTAAAGTTTTTTGTTTTTGCTTTATGTTTCTATTTCGATGGCTTGGTCTAAAACGATAAGAAAATGTCTTACTATTTTTATCAAGATATATTTAACGTGGAAAAAAAAAGTCCAACACTTTAATGTATTTGGAATTAGGATTTTCATGACTCTTTTCCTTTCTTTCCGATCTCTAACTTTTTTGGAGGGTGTATACAAATAGGTTCTTAACTAGCTAATTAATTACATTCTTTGAGCTTCTTCATTTTAATGAACTAAATTAAAGATCAATTATAACAATTTCATACTAAGTTTCTTTAACTTTCTGTGCTTTTTATATTTCGCCAATTCCCTATGGAATGATAACAGAATTTGTAAGAAAGTAAATAAATGGTTTATTTGTTTGAAGGATATGTTGGTACTTTTGGGTTCCTTATGTTTTTATTAACGGTGTACATATAGATAGATTTGTCTCAATTCTTTACTTTTTGATCGAAGAAGATTGAGAAATGCATGCAAAGATGTTAGGAAGCTTCTCTAGGGAATAACATTGGAGGGTCAGAATTAAAAATTTAATGCATTAAATATTCTAGGTTCAAAACACATGTCTTAATTTTTGTCATATCTATAGATATATATAATCCTGAGTTCTACTGTGTTTGTACGGCGAGCTCTCCGGGTTTTGCGGGGGCCTCGCGCGCGCGAGAGAGAAAGAGAGAGAAAGAGAGAAATATTAATTATTTTGCATTTGGTCATTCTATGCCTTAACTTAACAGTGGCTTTCTCGTCTTCTTCATTTCATTCTTTAAAGTTTAAAGGACAATGGCGGCCCTACCAGTATCATATAAGCAATTGTTTATCAAGATACTTGAGGTCCTTGGCCTTCCTCTTCGTAATTACGGCGCAATGTTCGGTTCTGACGGATTGTATGTGGGATGTGTTGAAATAAAAGTTGAAAATCTTGATAGAACTGAAGAGGTTTTTAAGTGGTTTGGTCAGAAATATATTAATGCTGAGTTAACAGAGTAAAAGGCCGCTCATCAAGCAATTATATGCTTGAAGAAAGCTCTTAATTTTGATGTTGCTGATATCAACTATGATGACTTAATGGTTTATAAAGCTTTATACGAACAGTTATATGCCAACAACAACCAGCTCCAGTGTGACTACTATTTCCTAAAGAATGTTACAATTATGCTCTCAACGAGGTTGGACGCCTTCAAAATGAGAATACGTGGATGAGGCAACAAGTCGACCACGTTGCAGAGTTGCTGTGCCCCACTACAATTAACAATCATCATCATGGCAATATGCCAGACGATGGGAGCTCGCGTGTTTAAGATTACTGATAATCTTCGAAGTCTCATAGCCTGTCTGTTTAATATTATGTCATGGTCTTTGTTGCTTTATACACAGATAAAGGTAAGTCCAAAGTAGGTACTTGGGGGGTTTGGGACTAGTACTAGGGTTCTCAATTATCGATCTGGTTTAAATTTGAGGTTCATGTCTCAAACTTTGTGTTTCTTTATATACATATTTGGAAGCTCGGGTTTAAGTTTAGGATAGAACAAAAAATTTTAATTATGAGTTTGATCCAATTCCATCTAGTTTTAAAATTGTTTAATAGAAGAAGGGCTCGTTTGGTATTGAAATCCATCTAATGCTAATATATAAAATAGAGTTAGAAAAAAAAAAAAGAATACACTTCTATATTTTCTAATGGGACCACAGAAATTTATCATATCTGATTTATTACGATATACAGAACACGATATTATATATGGTAACCACTATGGCAATTCTATCTCTCTGCAGTTCTAAATAAAGCCTAACATATCTATAGAGTTGGAGGATTAGGGTTTTGTAGTTAGTTTTTCAAATACTAACTATAAAGTCCGTGGTTCGAGCCCCGCATGAGCTTAAATTTACAACAATATCTTTGGCTTCAAATAAACTATATATAAGTAAGGGTATTGTGTTAGTATAATCACCCCCTAAACTTTTAGACTTTGTCAAATACACTTTTAAAGTTTTAATTTTGGTAACTAGACCCCCAACCCATATACTTCAACCCTTTCTACTTTCGTAATTTGGAGTGAAAAAAAATTTACTACTTAGCACGAGTTTTAAAGAAGTTATTTTAATGTAGAAGCGTGAAAGTGGTTGAAACAGAAAAAAAAAAAAAAGTTTAATCAAATATAAGAGAAAGTTTTGAATACTTAACTGAAAATTTTATTTCATTAATATTTAATTGAAAAAAACTTACTAACTAAACACAAAAAAAAGTTTGTAAAGCTTCAAAATACATTTTTTTTTTGTTTTCACGAAAAAAAAAAAGTAAAGCACAAGAAGTGAAGTATATGCTAAATCCATCTTTATTTTTTATTACTTTCTAAGTGTTTTGAAGCTTGATAAGATCACACGCAAAACATTTTCCAGAATGTGTGCTTAATTAACAAGTTTTGGGATCTAATTGTTAAAATTAATTAGTAGTATTTTGTCAAATCTTCAAAGTTTAGGGGGTTGTTTGCATTTTTTTTTTTTTTTTTTTTGCCCTTTTAGTAGAAAACAGAAGCCCTGTTTTTTTCTTAAACCCTACAAACCCTCGCCCGTCTCCTCCGAAACCCTAATAATCCAGATCGGAAGGAGCCCCGAAACCCTTTACATGGGGATCTTCGAGCCGTATAGGGCCCTCGGCTACATCACCGGCCCCGTGCCCTTCTCCGTGCAGAGGCTCGGCACCGAGACCTTCGTCACCGTCAGCGTCGGAAAAGCTTTTCAGATCTACGACGTGAGCCCTCTTTCCCCTTCTTTTGATTCTCTTTGGGCGTTTTTCTATGAGTTTTGTGGTAAATAATGCTTATTTTTGGGCTGGGGATAGTGTGACAAGCGTAAACCCTAGGTTTCTTTTTGTGGAAAGTAGAGAGGAGTTGATTGCAGGGTCTATTTATAGAATTTGGATGTTTTGTGTGTAGTTATGTTGTTATTTTTCATGTTTCTAGTCGTCTGTGAGGTGTGTGATGTTAATTGTGGTTGAGTATCTGAGAAAGATGGGATTTTTAGACTTTTGAACAACTTATAGATTACATGTTGTTCGGAGTTTTTCGTTTCAGATGTTTTAGAAGTATGTATTATGTTAAAATCCTGGTAACAGATTCTCTATAAAGTAAAGGTAGAAGTGCCAAATGGGAGCTTTTGGTTTTGGGCCTCAAAATCTCATTTTTGATTCCCACTACAACAGAAGTGCTGGACTTTTCTGTTTGCGAAATGCTTTGCTATAGGTGTCTGCTGCTGAAAGTAGAAGCAGACCCAAACAGACACTAAAGCTACTAGGTAGCTATGTTCTGTTTAGAGCAATTTCATTGTTGTGAATATATTGTATGCTTTGGACAAGAAATTTGATGGAAATTTCAACAAGAGCCTCAGCCTGGTTTTACTGGTATCTTTGTAATTCATGGTGACACCTAAAATTTTGAGGTCTTAGTTTTTAAAGGAATTGGGGGAATGGTTGGGGGGATGGAAGAGATGGGTATGACTTCTCCCATAGTAGCAACCTTACTACATAAAGTAGAGATGGTACATTTTGAATATAATTACAGTATTAGCACGAAAAACCAGTGCGACATTATTAATGGTATTTGTTTGTTGCACTTCTTGCTTCTCTGAAGGTTGCAAAGTGACCAATTGCTAGATACCAGTCCAAATCTATAGTTGATTCAAGAAGAAAGCTATCCATGAGATCCTGTCAAACGAAATTCTTGTGTGGAAGATTCATCTGCCATTTAGTTCAGATCTGAACACGTTGAAATTGGCATTTGTCAGGGTGAAATTTGCTTCCTGTTTGATTTCGCTGTAGGATTTGTTGCCCAAGGGGGCACACAATTGTTGCTATCAAATCAATGGAAAGAAATAATATTGTGATCTTAATAGAAATTATAGAATGGTGTGCCAACAAGTGTCTCAATTCAAAAATTCAGCCCCAAATTGGATGCTTCAGCAATCAGCATCATTACAAAATATTGTAATAGACTGTGGATATGTCAGGGGCTTTCAAGTCAATGTATCATAGGAGATTCCAAACATGTTTTTCTATGTCGTCCTTTTATGTATGTGGCTTGCATAGATAAATTGTCGTTATCTTTTTGTCTCTATGCTCATGCTATAACCTTAAGGTACCGTTTGGTTCGGGTATAAGCAAGAACTAGCTATTACAGGGATAGGTACAAGTATGGGGATAAGAAAAATAGTGTTTGGATGAAAATTGGGTTGTTCCCGAGGATAGGAACAATTTTAGGTAGTTTTATATAGAAAATGGAGGTGTTGGTGGGGATAACCGAGAACTACTATTCTCGGGTAAAAAATTAGTGTTTAGGTATAAAGGGGGGATAAGGGCCTATTCCTATCCCTATCCCCTAACCAAACGCTGCCTTTTTTTAAGAATATTAATGCATATTCACTCTTGCTTTCAGTAATTTGGGACTCATTAGCTTTATTTTTCTTGCAGTGTGCTAAGCTGACTTTGGTTCTTTCCGGTAAGGTTTAATATCTTGTTAGTATTTATTTTCATCGATTGCTTGGTCATGCTTGAAACCTTGTTTTTTATTTATTTGAAAATCTCTGTTCAAGTAGACTTGTTGTTTATTCTTTCAGTTTTTTGACTGGCAACCTTGTTAATTCTTTTTGTATGTCAAAATCTGTAATGTATTTCTTTCTATTTTCTCTTTGGAGAATAAATCAAATGTACATCAAATTAACCTGATGAAGAAATAAGATAACAACAAGAATCCAGGGAATGAGAGAGTTCATTTGCCATATTATAATTTATCTTAGTTCTAAACAAAGTCTATCTCGTTAACACATGAAAATCCTCTCTCCATTTCAGTTTCTTTAGATGTACTAACATCTTCTAAGGGCTGGACTTATAATTGTTATTAGCACTTTCTCTCTTCGGATTGCTACAACAATTTGGTGTAGGTTTTTATTTTTTTTTTTCTTTTTGGGTAATGCAACCTCCGTCAAAAGGCTCTTAAATTTTCTTCTGGGTAATCATGTGCAAGCATTTGATTCAATAGTAGCCCATTAATTTCAGCTAAATTATTCAGAACGATATAAGATTTCAGCTTTTTAGTAAAGGCCTTCGTGTTCCCCTTCTTACGTAGGACAGATTATTATAGTGAACTAGGAGGAAAGGTGAAAAGAAATTTCCATGTGAGTTTAAATGATTAAATAATGATATTACACATGGTTTTAAACTAATATCAACTTCATGAGTATCTAGACTAATTAGTTTGAGACATGGATGGACTGTGCCGCACTTGTGCTAGCTATAGTGTTTATTGGCTATTCGTTGATGTGTGTGTATATTAGGTACATCCATGCCGCTTAGCAGAAGTCAAGTTCTTTTTTTCTTTTTTCTTTTTAATTTAATGTTGAGCGAGCTTGCCATGCTTCCATTTAATGGAGGAATTCATCCTTTATGAAACAAATAACTCAAATTGTTTATTAGCTTAATTCTAAGATACAGCCCAAATAATCAATGAAAAATAGTGAGTTCTGTATGGTTATGCCATCCTTTTTTATAAAAGGGAAGTTAGTATTGAAGTTTGATAAGCAGAACTAAATAAGTTCTACTTTGATAACAAAGATTTTACTTTTTCCTTAGGCCTTTTCACTTATGACAAGCATCTCTGGACATTGCGTAGCTATAAATTGATTTATCAAACTAACCATGGTTGCATGCTATTAGTGCTTCCTTGCTGTTTCTCAGTTCTCTTTTATTCTACTTATAATGTGTGTGAAATATTTCAAAAGGACCTCAACTGCCAAAAAAGATCCGTGCTCTTGCATCCTGCAAAGATTATACTTTTGCTGCGTACGGAAGCGATATTGGAGTGTTCAAACGTGCTCAGCAGGTTAACAAGAGGAATATTTTTTTGCATTACTATTTTATGTTGTTTTGAAGTAAGATGAGTAGTTCTGACTCTCCTTCCTGCTGCTTCTACCAATGGGTGTTGAAGCCTTCATATTTGTTGTTTTTTCATTTTTTTGGAGCTGGAATGTTTTCTGGTGCTTGTATACTAAAATGACATCTAATAGAAGTTTTACCCAGGATTCATAGTTGTCTGATGTACTTTATGCACAACTTGTGGCTTTATAAGGATATTATTTCAGTTGAAGCCTGCTTGTATGGTATATTGTACCCTTTTATAGTTGGCTATATTTTTTGAGGAAGTTGCCAATCCTAGAGCTGTTGCTAGTATTTAATTATAGCTTCAGACCACTGCTATATTTAGCACTTTGGACAGAACTTGTTGCATTATGATGCTTGTCTGAACATCTATTAGCACAGCATATTTCTTAACCTTTGGTTCTTAACTTCTCTTTTTTTTTTCTTTTTGATAATTGTTTCCTTAATATTTCATGTTTTCAATTATTCTGTATTCTCACAATGTACACCGGGCATGTTTTCATTGCTGAACATGATCTGATCTGTGTTTGTTAAGGCTTTTTATCAACTATTTCTTTTCCCTCCATAACTTACTGTTGTTATTCAACTTCCAATCAGGTAGCCACATGGAGCAAACACAAAGAAAAAGTCAAGTTATTATTCTTGTTTGGAGAACATATCTTGAGCCTAGATATTAGGGGTAACATATTTATTTGGTCATTTAAAGGAAGGGAGCCTAACCTTGAACCAGTTGGGCATATACTTTTAGAAGGCAAATTCTCTCCAAGCTGCATAACGCATCCAGATACTTATCTAAATAAGGTAGATGCAGGGTCATTTTTTAATTCCCAGAGTTTATACTGAGGCCTCATCAAGACTTGAACTCTATTCATGAATTCACAGTATATTACTCAGTTGGAAATTCAGACTTAAATTAATTCTGAATCAGGTCATCATTGGTAGTCAAGAAGGTCCACTGCAACTATGGAATGTCAGCACGAAGAAGAAACTTTACGAATTTAAAGGCTGGAATTCATCTGTATGTTGTTGTGTTGCATCACCTGCATTGGATGTGGTTGCTGTTGGCTGTTCTGATGGAACTATCCATGTACACAATATGCGGTATGATGAAGAGTTAGTTTCATTTCCGCATTCTGTTCGTGGTTCTGTGACTGCATTGTCATTTAGAACAGGTAATACGCTCATCTAGTGTTTTGTTGAAAGTATCAAATTATTCTATGCGGCACACCTTTGAATTTGACCTATACAGAATGCTTCATGTTTTGGTCTCGCTTCAACTGTGTTTATTCAACTATTGTGGATATTGTAGTTTCTTGGCGTAACATACTAGTTTACGACATTTTACGTTTCTGCAAATTTGAATCTTGGACTAGGAATATTCTCAGTGTGCTATGCAGGAATGTATGATTCACAACAAATTTAGTGCATGATGTAAGAAATCTTAATGATTACCTTGATTTTATGTGAAGTTTCTCTAATGTGCAAACTAGGTTGATTTCTTAAATTTAGGGAATGCAAAAGGTTGGTATGTTAAGATTTCATTCTCTATGTCATTATTACAAACAGTTCTCTTCCTTTTTATCTGTACAACCAGATGGACAACCACTTCTAGCTTCTGGAGGTTCATCAGGTCTGATTAGCATATGGAATCTTGAGAAGAAAAGGCTTCAGTCTGTCATTAGGGAAGCTCATGATGCCTCAATAGTGTCACTGCATTTTTTTGCCAATGAGCCTGTTCTTATGAGCTCTGCAGCAGATAATTCAATAAAAGTAAGGGCTCACCTTTAATACTTTTGCCATATATAAATGATTCCATTCTATGAATGATTTCAAGAGTGATACTACTAGAAAGTGGAAACATATTGAAGTTTGGTTTTTAGCCTCACCCTATGCAAATTTTTGCGAGTTGCTGAGTGTTCACAGTGCTATAAGTTAGATTGGGATACTCAAATATGCTTTTCTGTCAACTTGTGTAGATTTCTTGGCTGCTTTCTAGATCAGCTGAAATAATATTTTGTTGACAAGTATATATTAATATAAAAAATTAAGTGTTGCTTATTTTATATTATAGTCACGACTTCTATTACTACAACAATGACTTTCTGGGTTTAAGTTGCATTTAATTTAGTAGCATCTCAACCTTAATTTAATCTGAGTTGGCACTGACACTTCCTTTAAACAGTCTTGCTTAATCTGCATAATCTACTTGTTTCTCTGTTCCAGATGTGGATTTTTGATAACAATGATGGAGATGCTCGCCTTTTACGTTTTCGAAGTGGCCATAGTGCTCCACCTCTTTGTGTGAGGTAAAGAGTCCCATCACTTTCTTTTTGCAAGCGTTTCTAGTCAACATCCACTCATCTTGGATTTACTTTTTCAGAGATAGTTTTTGATTGAAATTACTTTTTACAATGGTTGGTGCATTGTGCTGCAAATCTATTTCGACAAGTTGGTACTCTTGTGAGCTTCTCTAGTGTTAGTGCTTGTGGAGTTATCAACAATTTGTTACAGAGTTTGATTCTTTATTTTCAAAATTCATGACTTGAGGGTGAATATATTGGATCAGAACTTGCTACAGTGTTATATTATAGGTCGGTACTGCCAGGTTGCTTGGCATTAAACTACCCAGATGGTAAAATTTACCCAGTAGTTGGATAAATTTCTGCATTCTTGTTGAATGATAAAGCTTTATTATTCATAATGGTTCGATTATAGGTTCTATGGAAATGGAAGATTCCTCTTATCTGCCGGGCAAGACCGTGCCTTCCGTCTCTTCTCTGTCATCCAGGTATTATACACTTGTTCTCTTTAATATTATTCTTCTTTTCTACTAACATAACCTTAATAGGACAAGACCCTCTTCTAAAGGAACTAATATCATGTGTTCTGGGATGCATTGGTTTGAGCTTCTCCAAAAATATTTGTACGAAACCAATTTACATGTTTCAAATGCTAAACTATCCAAGTTGACTTCACTTTGTTTTTTTGTAGTTTGTTGACAATAATTGAATTTGTCTAGTAATGAAATGTAGGTTGCAATAGTTATTCCAGATATAAGACACTAGAACTTCTGCTGAAAGAATTGTATGCTCGTCTGTTTATGAATTGTTGTCCCAATCAGCTTAATCCGAATGGTAGGGATTCTTTGGGATTTTGCTTAAAGTATTTGGAATATTCCAAGTGCATATGCATATGCCTTGTTTTAACTAGAATGTGCTTAGATCATAAAAACAAATATTAATGCCTAAAAGCTACTAAATATCAGAATTGTTGTGCAGGACCAACAAAGCAGAGAGTTGTCTCAGCGCCATGTGGCTAAAAGAGCTAAGAAACTTGGAAAGAAGGTAATATGGAGTAATCTGCATTCTCTCTTTTTTCTCTCTTTTTTTTTTTTCTCCCTTTGCTTGGGTATCATGGGAAAAACAAATTTCAATGATCGGTTTCTCCTTTTGTCTTTGGTTCGCAGGAAGAAGAGATCAAGCTAAGGCCTGTCATTGCTTTTGATTTTGGTATGTATTTTTGCTTCAATTAATATCTCTCAATGTCATGCATTTCCATGATGTTTCGGTAACCAGTGTACCTGCTTTCACTCAAAGATAAGTCTCGTATTTGAACAATCATGTGCGAGTAATTGTGATATAAGATCTCATAAACATGCTTTTCAGCTGCTGAATTATATCTTTTTTTGTATGCATAAGAAGCTAGAGTATCTAAAAAATGAGTCCGGCTACTATACTCTTATGAGTTCGATCGCCTTCGTACTCATAAGTTGTTTTCGATGATAGAGCTTCCGAATCGACGATACATACCGTTAAATATTATCTAGAGCATTTAAAACTTTTAGAAATCAAATTTTATAATTTTTCGATATTATTTACCTTACGATCAAAAGCTCACAAAAATGACAATTTTTAACGGCCGGTATGAGATATTTGCTAATTTAACGGTGAAAAAGAATCGGAATAGGTTGACTTTTTGATAGAAAATTCTATTCACTACCTAAATAAAGATCAATAACTCCGATCTTAAGTTGAAGGATCTGATCATCCATTTTTAGGATGTCGTTCAATTTTAACCGTTCATTTTATACCCGCTTGATGGACTTTATAATGATTTCGAAAAATTACGAAATTTATTTTCTAGAAGTTTCAAATACTCTAGATCATATTTAATGGTGTGGATCGTCGATTCGAAAATCCCAACATTGAAAACAACTTATGAGTACGAAGGGCTCTATACTCATAAGAGTATAGTAGCCCTACTCCTAAAATACAAAGATTTAAAATTGCTCTACATGGCTGTATTTTGCCATAAACACAGCTAGTTTTGTGAAACCTATTTGTCGACTTTCCTGTCTGCCGGATAGTGGTCATTTTATTATTTCCAGCTGCCTTGTTTTCTGCATAATACTTTATTATGATTCCATTATAGTTGTTATGCTGTAGTGTAGTTGCTGGGAATTGGATGCAGCTGTATTATCAGTTAGTTTTGCTAATTTTACAACTATGAGATTATAGCTATATGAAACAGAAGTAGAAGAACGAATCGATGCTCGTAAAAATGCCAGAACTTGTTTATAAATTGAAGTGTCTCCATTTAAGAACCAAGCAGATTTTTGCTTCTAGGTTAAATTTATACATCAGTTGATAGATTACAAGAAGTTGTTGAAAAGCAAAAATTCAGAATGGATGGAAGGTGGAAAAGTTTCTCCAAATGCGTTTAGTTATAATCTAATGTTACTTTGTCAGTCTCTCTTATTCTTGCTGGCGATATATTATGTATTCATCTTTCTGATAGTTCTTTTGCAAATGCATTCTCTTAATTATAGATATTGTGGTTAGTGAAATATTTTCAACTATTATGCTTGTCTGTTACTTGAGACTAAAATAATGATTGTAGCTGAGATACGTGAGCGTGATTGGTGCAATGTTGTGACGTGTCACATGGATACTCCACGGGCATACGTATGGCGGCTTCAGAACTTTGTTCTTGGTGAGCATATTCTGACACCATCTGCAGACATTGAATCACCTGTTAAGGTACACCAGTCCTTTAACTTTGTTGGTTTTATTGTTTTGATTTCAAAACAACAAAGATAACAGTTTTCTCTGGTCCTAAAACTTGGTGGAGAAAATATTGTCATTTTATTCAAAACTCTCTAATGATATGGATTAAATGGTTCCGTCAAATTTATCGCCTGTATTTTATGTTGTGCGGCAGACTTGTACAATAAGTGCATGTGGTAATTTTGCTGTCTTGGGAACTGAGGGTGGTTGGATTGAAAGATTTAACCTGCAATCGGGAATCAGCCGAGGCAGCTACATTGATACTCTTGAACCTAGACAATGTGCACATGATGGAGAAGTAGTCGGAATTGCTTGTGATGCTACAAACAGTTCATTAATAAGTGCAGGGTATCATGGTGATATCAAGGTCCCTTTTTTTTTTTCTAAATATGCAGCTCAGTTTTTTCTGTTTAAACTCTCCTTTTGTAACATCAAACATAGAAATGATTTTGGAGCGAATCTGTTAGAATGTAAAAAGATATTCAGATTTTGTTATATTATATATTTTTTGAGAGAGAAAGGTAGTAAGCTCTCCACTTTGTTCATTTTTTGGAAATGAGCTTAGCTAGAAATGTAGAGCAACTAGGCTTCGAGCTTAAGAACTCGTGTACCAACCATCGTGCCCTTAGCAAACTGCGCTAGATACAATCTATAATTTTGGTATTATTAATTTATAGAATAGGACATCACGAGTACATCACGAGTACATCATGATAATAAGAGTGCATCCGCGCTTAAAGTAATATATGTAGTTTGACATAATACGTACATCATGATAATAGGAGTGCATCCACGTTCAAACTATTGTATGTGCACAATGTACAGACTCGTACTAGATTGCTGATATATTTCTCTTGGTTAGCATTGTATTCAATTCTCCGCAAAGAACCTTTTCAGAGTCTTTAATGCGGTTGAATTTGGCATGACACAAAGAGCAATTTTAATGCTTAGTTAATTCATAACAAGGACTATTTAACTGTGAATTGTTATCTATTCTCCACATGAAAATGTGCACTTCTTTGTTTTTCTGATCTCTGAAGTGCCATCCATGATCATGCATATTATTCAAGCTACAATAAATAACTTATTATCTGTTTCAGGTGTGGGATTTCAAAAGTCGTGGACTAACAGCTCGACAGGAAGTTGGACGTTCTCTTGTGAAGTTTGTATATCACAGAGTAAATGGTATGGTCCAATCTCCAATATCTTCATTCTATCCAGAAGAGAATATAATTGATTAATCTCATTATTTTGTTTTCAGGACTTCTTGCAACTGTGGCAGATGACATGGTTCTTCGCCTGTTTGATGTTGTGGCACTGCGAATGGTTCGTAACTTTGAGGGTCATACGGATCGAGTTACCGATTTGTGCTTTAGTGAGGATGGAAAGTGGCTTTTGTCTTCTGGTATGGATGGAACTCTCAGAATATGGGATATCATATTGGCCAGACAGATAGATGCAATATGCGTCGATGCGTCCATAACTGCACTATCTCTGTCACCTTCTATGGATGTATTGGCAACTACTCATGTTGATCAGAATGGTGTCTATCTTTGGTGAGCTTACATTTCATTTATTTGCTGATTGCATCAGTTTTAGCTAGCATGCACGTTCTGTAACTGAAAACAGAAGTTTAAGACTCATTCATGTAATATTATGTCAAGAACAGGCACTGTAGACAACTTATATAGGTCCAAAAGATTTGTATTATAGACTAATAAAAGGAGATCTAAAATTGCTTTTTCTTTTTCGCATTGTAAGTCCACTTCTCCTTTTTTTTTTTTTTTTTTTTTTTTTTTTCTTTTTGATTAGCAATAATAGGATACTTTATTGGTTTTTCATGCTTCTTTATTTGAACTATCTTACTTTGGTTAGGATTACAAGCTATAATGATTTCTATTTGTGCTTTTCTTTTGCTGTGTAGACTCAGAACTTTCGTCTTTTGAATTTTCAGGGTTAATCAGGCTATGTTCTCGGGGTCCACCAATATAGATAATTATGCAAGTGGGAAGCATGTACGAAATGTTCAAATGCCATCTGTCTCTGCGAAAGAAGGATCCGAAGAAGAATCAATTCAAGCTTCAGGCAACCAGTCCCAAATGAAAAATTCTTCGTTTGCACATATTGATCACCAAATACCTAATCTAATCACACTCTCCTTGCTTCCGAGGAGCCAGTGGCAACATTTGACTAATTTAGACATTATAAAGGTTAGTTTGGCTATTTAAGTCAATATATAGGCTCTTTCACATGGATATGAGTTAAATATAATTCTATTTCAAATTATGCATGTATTACTTTTGATTTATTATGCTATTTCATGTCTTATTACGTGGCTTTATTTGTCCTTGTCTCATCTACTGTAATTTCTACTTCCGGTGCATTCAGGTTCGTAACAAGCCAGTTGAGCCACCGAAAAAGCCGGAAAAGGCACCCTTTTTCTTGCCCTCTACTCCGTCTCTTTCCGGAGAAATAGTATTTAAACCTAATTCTGATGCCAATAGTGAAGAAAAAGATCGAAAAAATATTGGCCTGAAGCATCATAACAAAACTGCTGATATAACCTCGCGATTCATTCTGCTGTTACAGTCCTGTGGAGATACAAAAAACTGTAAGCATTTCGAGTGACCTATTTGCAATTATACTATTATTATGTAATATATAGGAGAATCATGTAAAACAAGTAATAGGCTTATTGTTTCTTCCGCCATCTTTGTTAAATAAAATTTCAAAGCCACCCATCATCATCATCTTTTTCTCATCTATTTTGATTAAACCTTTTGTTTTATTTCTCAAGGTTTACTTGCTGATTTCAGAATTTACACTCTTGAGCTGCAGTTTCAGAGTTTACGGAGTACATTAAAAGTTTATCTCCCTCATCTCTGGATATGGAACTGCGATTGCTCCAGATAGTAGATGACGGCAATCTAGAAAATCTGGACCAGCGGCCTGAATTAGGTTCTATCGCACTTCTGTTGGATTATTTCATTCATGAGCTTTCCGCCAGGAATAACTTCGAGTTTATTCAAGCTGTTATTAGGTTGTTTCTTAAGGTATGTATTGGTTATTTAGTGTTTCATTGCTTTTTTACGCGTGCTTTTAATTAAGCCTTAAGATGTGAACTGTAAAGATTAATGTTATTTCATCAAATGAAGCTTATTTTGGCCTTGTGAAGTACGGCAAAGTAATTTATGTTCGCAGCTACACTTAAGTGGTTCTTTCCAGGGTAAGCGAATCTCAGAAATTGAACATGGAAAATTAGCCTTGTTTGGCCTCTAAATTACTTAAATTGGAACCGTAACACCTGTTGCTTGAGAATCTTCTGTAACTTCTTTTTTCTGTTTTATGTTATAGGAAAAGTATGATTTTAATGCATTGTTTTTTTATACTATTATTTAGGTGTAAGAAAATTATTGGCTTCCTACTAACATAAACTCTACCGAATCTTGGAAACAGATACACGGTGAAACTGTGCGGCACCATTCAATTTTACAGGCGAAGGCGAAGAAGCTTCTAGAAGTTCAAAGCTCGGTTTGGCAACGGATAGACAAAATGTTTCAAAGTGCAAGATGCATGGCCACATTTCTTAGCAATTCACAGTTCTAGCAAAGGGTTCCTTCTCTGATTGCATACACAAGGGTAGTTTCTCCTTGCAGTTAATTTCATGCCAAGCCTATGCTTTGCTGCCTTAGGTATTTGATGCTCATTTTAGAGTGTTTTTTTTTTCCAAACAAAATTTCAAGACATGACAGAATTACAATATAATCCAGGAAAAAGTTGGCATTGCCTCCTAGCTTTTCTAGTAAATTTAGATTCCTGCTTTTATTTCATATATTGTTGGTTGAAAATGAAAGTGTATTGAGTTCTTAGCAGCAAGTGTGACCAAAGAGTGGGTAGCACTCCAATTTAACTTGAGTTATAGCCTTCATTACACTAGATGCAAGTCAATCTCATAAAAGAAGCCCCTTACTAATTCAATCTATGCTGCCTTGTTATCTAAAACCCTTCTGTCAATTATATTATTTATTCCTAACATAGATAATTAAGTTTTCATGCATCAATTGTTGGAGAGAATTGGAAAATAATGAATGATATGCATTTAGTTTGACAGGGAACTTACCCAAGACAAAGTTGACGTTAAAAAAAAAAATGGAGTCACATACCTGATCCACATAATTGGCTAAAGATTTGTTTCTTCTGCCGATGATATATACAACGTGAACATATGTTATATCTCGCAAAGTGTAAAGGTGCGAACATGTTAGTGATGTGACAATAATAGATAAGGTATTTCAAGAGTACTAGTTGAAACATGTATTCTCGACAATTGAGAATTTTCAAGATTGGAGCTAATGAAAGTTTCAAGAGAATCACCTCATTGATTAAATCTGGTTCCTGGATAATGAGAATATAAGTTATACTTCACAATAACTTAAAGTTGAATTCCTACCCTAAAATCATTAGTTTTCTGACAGCTGTACTGACTTTCTTGTTACTTGTCATCTTATACTTTTGGTCTTTCACCTTTTTGGCCTTTTTTTTTTTTAAATTTTAAATCTTTGCTAACAATTGAGTATCTCACTAAACTTTGCAGCTAATTAGGAGGTACAATCTCTATTTCCAGCTACAGCTCCGTATTGCTTCTGCGCTTCCCTTTATCTAAAGAGAGACTCGCAGCTCATCAGCACTTCTTGATAGCTTCTTCTTTTTGTCAACTGAGATCCGCTTCGGAGATTTACAGTGAACTGAACTTCATCTGCCCAGAAACCATTCATAGTCTCGACGGCGATAGAGACGAAGATCTCTACAGACATGTTGAGGAGTCGTCGAACAACACAAACCATGCAAAATTTTGGGCGCCAATCGCGTATTTTGTAGGTATTACCAGTATCTATTGCTGCGTGGTGAAAATCTCACCATGAATCGAATTTCCGATCTTGATTAATGTATAATTTCTTGATATCTAAACAAGTATGTTGCGGCGTGAAATTTTGTTAGAAGTTGTATTTATGGTCATTATATTTGTAATCTAATTATAATGGCAAAATTTCTGAGTTATGTATCAAATTTTCATGTTAAATCGAGAGAGTTGAATATATTCCAAGGTCTTAAATATTCAGAGAGAAAGATTTCGTTCTTACTTATCTTATCACTCTGGGGGGTGTTTGGTTTGCTGGAAATCATTCGAGAAAGCAGGTTTCAGTTGGAAAAGTATTTTTCGTCCGTTTGGTTTGTGAAAAAAACATAGTTTTACAGAAAAAGGTTTTTGATGTAGAATTTTATTTTTCGGTAAAAATGAATGTAACTTATCGGGACTAAGGATCATGGACTATTTTCAATCATCTATCTAATTTTTTAGAATTTTGATTTTACTATCTAATTTTTTAATTTGTTCGTGATATTAAAAGTAAAGCAAATTTTTGAGTCAGTATTTTTCTCTTTCAATGTTGGTACTAAGCTAAGCATGATGATCGAAGAATATTTTGAATCGAACGTCATTTTTTAGCGCCTACTTTACATTACAAAATACAAAAAATAAATTTTTGGTGTTTTGAAGTTTTATAAAACTATATGGAATACATACGATTAAAATAATTATACATTGTATAATTAATAAATTTAATCGAAGAGAATGGTCTATTGCACTACTTGATAAAATTTAAAGAGTTTTATTGCCCAAATTAAAAGTTCAGGCACTTATCTACAAAAGATTTGAAGTTCAGGGGTCTTTGTACATTTTTTTTGGCTTTATCCTTTTGTTAGAAAAAAAAGAAAAAAATGTATAGAAATTATCTGAACTATAAACCATTTTGATTTAGTTATTCAACTTTTCAAAATTTAAATTTTACTATCCAATATTTTAATTTGTTTTATTTAAGTCAAAGGCAGCTGGACTTCAAAATTTGAATGCGTCATTTATATCTATAAATTTAGTTTGCATACTTTATCTTGTAACTATAAATTTATTAAAATAAGCTATTTGCATAAACTTTAAAGTTTATATATATATAGAGAGAGAGAGTAGAATAATCCAAATTATATGAAAATTTAATAAAAAATTATATTTAATATTAATAGTAAGTTCAATATTTCTGATTTGAAATTTAAGTCTTTTATCACTAATTTTTATAAAATTTTTATTTTCAATCATTCATTTTTAGATTACTCGTTTGCTAGACAAATAAAGTTAATAAATTATAAAATTTGGCATCTAAATAGTTTCAATAGCGTAAATTATATTTAACGAAACCGATCGCCAAGTTAGATGTCCATTATTGAAAACAATTTACCAGTACGGAAGACCTCCGTAATTTCAAAAGCATAGGAGCCTAGCGCGCGCGCGCTCTCTCTCTCTCTCTGCATATATATATATATATATATATATATATATATATATATATATAGAGCTAGGCTACTATACTATCTATAGTACCGAGCTCCGGTACTATAGTGTTGATTTTCGATCTTAGGGCGTTCAAATCAACGATCCACACCATTAAAACTGATCTAGGGTATTTAAAGTTTATAGAAATAAAATTTCATATTTTTTCGACATAGTTTACTTTATGATCAAACTATTTCAAAATTGTCAATTTTCAATGGCTATTATGACGAGTTTGGAGTTTAACGGTGTAGAAGAATCTAAATTTCTTCAAATTTTGATAGAAAATACTTTAAACTATATAGATTAAGGTTAACATTCTTGATCTTGAATTTAAAAGTCCTATACTCAAATTTTAAAGATTATTCAATTTTCACCGTCCATTTTGATATAATTTATTTATTAAGTAAACGATATCGAAAAAAACTAAAATTTTATTCCTAAGAAATTCATATATCCTAGATCATATTTAACGGTGTGGTTTGTTGATTTGAATGCCCAAAGATCGAAAACAAACACTATAGTACCGGAGCTCGGTACTATAGATAGTATAGTAGCCTAATTCTATATATATATATATATATATATCGTTCACTGATTGAAATCAAATAAATTAATAAGGTTGGATGGTAAAATCAAAAGTCGTAAATGATTTACCGCTTTCAGAAAGCGATTAATCAATCATCGCTTTTGCCAAGCTTATATTTTTTTACATCTAAATTTCTAAAAATGTATAACATTAAATAGTAAAAATAATTTTAACGTTTTGAAAAAATAGTAAATAATTTATCAAATTTAAAAAACGATAAATCATTTAGACTGGTTTTATAAATAAATTTTTTAAAGGACTATTTTGACAATTATAATGTATTTTAGGGGAAATTCTTATAAAAGTTTTAAATTTTCTTATTTATCCACTTAGAAGGATAATATATATAAAAAAACCTTTTTATAAATACTTTCAAATATATCAATAGAGATAAATTCTGTAACTAGTAAATTGTTATGAACAATCGATATCGATGTAAAATTATTATTTTGCTCTTTCAAATATATATTTTTTTATCGCCACTAATTTTTTTTATTTGCTTTTAAATTAAGAGAAAAAAAATATTTTGATTTGTGTGTCGCCGCTATCAATAGAGTTGAATGATTCACTGTCTTATCTGTGTTTAATTTCAAGACTTAAACAAATTTTAATAAATTTAGAGTATTTCGCACTAAAGGCGGTAGCATATATATTATGAAGGCGGTGAATCAAGTGAATGATTCACCGCCTTTATTATATATATGTGAAGGCGGTGAATGATTCACCGTATTTATAGCAAAAATCTGATTGGCGCCTACGTAGCGAAAGGAGGTTATTTTTCCAAATAAACTTTTGACAGGGTTATTTCCTCAATTTTAAAATTTTTGAGGGGCATTTTATAAAAAAGCCCGAGGAGGATGCGGAGGTGATCGAACTCCTCTCCTCTCCCTCTCGCCTCCTCGATGGGATTCGCGAGACCCTTCGTCTCCCTCCTCCTCTTCCTCCTCGTCCTCTCCCCCTCCAATCCCTTCCTCATCGTCGCCGTTTCCGCCGATCAGATCTTCACATCGTCTTCGGGTAATCCCCCTTTTCCCACCTGTTTTTTCCGCCCCCTTTTTTCGTGCGTTTTTTCGTAATTTCTGAATGATTATCTCCAATTTGATCTCAATTTGTGCCGTAGAATGTTGTATCTGTTGAAAATATGATCTGGGTTTTGTTCAAGCTCGGATTTTTTTAAGATTTTGGGCTTGCGATTTAATGCTCAATAAATGGTGGCTTAGGTATCTGAAGTTTGGATTTTTACTACGCTGTGCGCATGTGAACACCAATTTGCAATTTGGTATTCGTCCAAAAATATTGATGTTGAAATGGAACAAATATTTTATTGGATGTTTGTGATGGAAGTGTTTTATGTAGCTATTGTTATATTGCCTCAAATAAGTTGAGAATTATTACTTGCTTGCTCTGAAGTAGCCGATCTTATGTGTTTATTTACTAATAATAGCATTGCATTCATGGGTGTAGATTATTGGTTTCTTGTATATTTATCTTAATTTAGAGAGCGAACTCAATTGTGCAAAATGTTGGGGAAGGCCATGTTTATGTCTCTGTGGGAATTGAACCTTTTGGCTATATTCTGTGTTTTTCTCTTTTGTCCTAGTAATTTTTCTTAATTTTGACTCTCAGGTGTGGCATTTGGGCGGAGTTCTCGTGAACCAAAATATGATATAGAATTTCATTCGACAGATTCACCCTTTCATCCCGTAAGTGGATTTATTCTTTTCATTGTTTTCTCTTATTCGTTTTGTATTTAAATCTTCGCTTGCAAATAGGCTACTATTCTTATAAGATCTTGACACATCTTCGCTATCAGAGATCACATTTATCAAATCAATCGCAAGTACTACTTAAACTCTCAAATGCTCTGGTCTCATTTTGATATCCTGCAGGTGGAGATTAGGACGAAGAGGAAATAAATAGGGAAAAGACATACGAAGTGAAGACCTACGAATTCAAATCTATATTCTATTTACTAAATCATGCCTTACAATTCCGAGCTTTGATGAACCATTTACCCTTTTCATTTACTAAATCATGCTATACCTTTTCTAACAGCCTAATTTCTTTTCACACCTCTATTCCACAATCAATCACATAGTAAGAACTAATCCGTTAGGCAAGTGGAGATGAACGTCATGCAAATTTCATTTGTTTTGGGCGATTGGAAAAGAGAAGAAAGAGACTTAACATTTTGATTTTCTGTTTGTAATTTTGTTTGAAAGCGAGCCTATTGATCAATGCTTGAAAGAAAATGTATTAACTGGCCTCAGTGTTGTCGATCGAACAACATAGTAAGTTTAAACACTATCCAGTATGCTTTAATCGAGCTGATTTACAGCCTAGTTGACACACTTAATAATGTTTGAGATGAGCAAGAAAATTGATTTTGAAGTGCCATTGAAAAGTAGGATATAGATCGCATTAAAAATCTCATGTATTTGTCAGAAATCTCCACCCTATTTGAGAGCATCATTCCTTCTTTCTGGTAAACACTCCGAAGGTTGCTTATTTATTTGGGAGTACATATTTTTATATGTATTCAACAAGATGGTCTCTGTCAATTTACTGACCATTATACATTTATACTGTTAGGAGTTACGGTAATTTTTCTTTTGGAAGCTGTAAAACCATATTACTGGAACAGTTTTTCCCTCTGCCCAACCTTGCCAGTTTTGTGATTCTAGTTACTGAGCTTATAGTTTTCCGCCTTTATGCCTAGTTTAATAGTGTACTTGATTTAAGTGTATGTTATAATTTTGAGTTGCTAGCATGACAATAGAAATTGCAGGAGAATGGCCAGGAATCCGTGGTAATGACTAATAAAGAGGGCCAAAATTACATGTGTTTCTTACCAAAGGAAGAGGAAACCAAAACGGTAAGGTCTATTATCCAACAGAATTCAAGCAATGTTATTGTAGAAAGTGACCGAAGGATCAAGTTGAAGACACCAGATGAATTGCTTGATGTTCTGAAGGATCAATGCTTCTATAGAGTAAGAGGGTTTCATTTCTTTTTCGTTTTCTTCTTCTTTGTGGCAGTTTCTTGTAACTGCTTTTTTCTTTTTGTCTGTCATGTAGCACGAAGGTTGGTGGTCTTATGAATTCTGTTATCACCGAAAAATAAGGCAAATTCATTTGGAGGATAATGAGGTCAGTTACTTCCTCTTTTTGCCGTTATTGTTGTGTTGATAGATTTGTCGTTTTTGTCATGATTTCACACAAAAAGATTTAGTATAAATCAACTCCTTGATTTGGTAGGCAGAGGATGGCTAGAGAAAAAAAAAAAAAGGTTGGTGGTAGGTTTTGATAGCATTGTTGGATTCTTGTTGAGTTCGTCCCAATCGTCCTTCTCTAGATGCTTAAGTGGTCATTTGGTCTAGTAGGAGCTTCTGAAAAAATGCTATTTGAGTAGAGTTATTCTTTGGTTTAGTTTGGAAATGCATTCTCTAAAAGCAACCATCTTGAGGCTATAAAGCCGACAAAACAAATCCGAATGTGCTTTGAAGCTCCACTCCTCCGATGCTAAACAATGGCGGTAGGACCTGAAGAGTGGAGCCCAAAGTTCTATAGTTATTCAATCCATAATATGCTATCGATCAGGTGCGGTCTGTACATTTTTGCCTTATTGTATTGCGACTTAACAATTCCCAGACCCATTCTATGCTAGTGATATTTGTAAGTTCCACCGTGTTTTCTTTCCAATTCTATGCCCTCTGCCTTATTAGCTACAGATCGTATAGCCAATGATTATGTTGTCATTACATCATATTTGGATACTTTTTGATACTTTCAGTAATTTTTATTCTATTTTTCTCTGCTATCATCAGCTATCTATTACACGCGATTACCCAATACCTAACTTAAATAATTTGAAAATCTGTTACTGTTGAAGGTTGTTCAAGAATTCGTGTTGGGCGAATTCGACCCTGATGGAACAGCTGCTCACAACCAGAAAGATTCTGATGCCTTTATGCTTAAAGATCCTCGCTCCAGAGATGCCTCTCAAAGGTAGAAACATCCCCTTAAAAAACAACCGAAGTATGTAAAGATCACGTGTTTCTTTTAAAATCAATTAGAGCAATCATGCTGAAAAAAATAAAACTGATTTTGGCAGGTATCATGCACATCAGTATACAAATGGAACCACTTGTGACCTCACAGATCAACCTAGGGAAACTGAGGTAGAAGAATTACTAACTGTACCACTCGTTGTGTAGTTCTTATGCGTGATTTCTTATGTATCTTCTCTTTCCTACAGGTTAGATTTGTTTGCGCGGAATCCCCTGTAATAATTAGTTCAATTAAGGAGATTTCTTCTTGCAAATATGTCGTCACAGTGCAAAGCCCGATGCTCTGCAAGCACCCGTAAGTCCTAAATTGATCAGTTCAGAATTTCGTAAAGTCCTTGTGATGATACCGTGGAAACTTAACTTCTTCGCTATCAATCCATTACTGTAAATTACGATGCACGTGACAATTTTGGATTATACATCAAGTAGGCTTTTTTTTAAAACTGCTGCATTAATCATTCAAAAGCGGGCACCGACTGTTCAAAGCTATGAATTGTTGTGTATAAGGAGGGGCGGGTCGGTCCTGAAGTTAAAAAGCTAGAGTTGCAGAAACAAAAAGAAGTGTCACTTTTCTGCAAAAACGAAAAAAAAGGATTTACAATTCGGTTTTTTCGCTCTAACTTTATATTCTCTGTTGACAGAATGTATCAGCAAGAAAGGCCGACGAGGCTCATTCACTGCAACCAGTTGCCTGCGGACGCTAAAGACTCGGTCGAGAACAGCCCTAAAGTAACCCAAATTACACTAGCTACCGAGGAATCTGAAAGCTATGCTACATGATTTCAAACTTTTCTGTTTTTCTCCTTCGATGACCAAATGCTTAGATACAATCACATAGATAGTAACTATAGATATAAAATCAATGTTGTATCTAACAATTTTCACCAGTATATTAAACTTACCTTTGATTGATCATTCCTGCCTGACGAAGGGATCATGCTGCGTCGTCTTTGATAATTAGATGAGAATGTGTTTAGGCTTAAAAAAGGGTGTTAGGAGATTCATTTAGCTGCTTTTTCTATTCTTTTTTCTTTTTCTTTTTCTTTTTTTCCACTGAGAGAGATTTACCATGTATTCAATTTATCTTAATGCTTTTGTTAGTATTTTCAGATCCAGTTATGAGAAAATTGAAAAAGTTGGGGGTTTGTTTTCAACCTCAGAACCCCATCTTAGAACAGCTACTGTGCTTTTCGACCCAGGAAATTGGGGGGTTTGAGCTACACGGATGGACTGTTTGGCTGTGTCACTGACTATGAAGTCAACTAATGTCAAATCATGTCACGTATAAATACGTATGTCACTGACAATGAAGTTAACTAATGTCAAATCATGTCATGTAAGGATACGAGTATCATCGACTATGAAGTCAACTAAAGTCAAGATCATCTACTATAAACATGTTATGGATGAGTCAATCATCAAGAATATCGCTCTACTATAAGATCATGACCATATGAAATAGAAGTATCCGTAGAGCAACGAACTATGAAGTCAAGTGGTATACAAAAGCTCAACCAACATTAAGTAAATGAAAAAAGATAAAAATGGTAGAAATCACCGAGCAGGCACCACTTTACCGACTTCGGATCGAAGTATCTACCTGTATGAATAACGCACCTGTCTCCGGACTGTGGAAGATCATCAATCGGACCTACGGAGGATCCACCGGGTTAGTATATATATCTAACCTTCATATAGGGAACACTAAATCCACAACCCCACAATAATCCCACGGGGATTGGTTTTCCAAAATCGATTATTGTAACTCATCGGGAGTTCCAAAAATCGCTCCGGGACTCCACTGAGACCCACGAAGTGTCCCGAAACTTACAGACTCATGCCACAAGTCACCCGCTGCCACGAAACACCATATTAAAGGTGTTCTGGCAGCATACACGAAGGCTCACATCGAAATGATTATCGACGGATAACCGTTTAGATCCGGATTTCCAAAAGTGTCGATTTCGGCACTGAAACCCACCGTCACTCACCCAATCATCTCCGAACCTCCGAAACGATGTGAGTGACCAGCCAACCAGGCTCAACGACAAAGTATAGTATACTCTAGCATCATCGAAAGAAATCCGAATGGAAACCGCATTCTGTCTGCGAATTTCGCGAAAAACACACCGAAAATCGATATTCGATTTCTGCGAAAGGCCTCAAACCCTGCACAATCAGTCCAGAGATCACCTGCCACCCACACATACTGCCCACAGCACCCATGGAGTGCACAATTACACAAAAGCCCTTACTATTCCATATAATCACATTATTTTATGTGATTTACCGAGTTTTATAGGTCGTTACAGCAAATCGAGGGCTTTCGAGGTCGGCCAAGACATGTACTAATAGGTCTCGACGTGCCGGAGGCCGTGCTCACAATCCGGAGCACAACGGTCCACTGTGGAGAGTGCGGGAGCGACTCGAAAATCTGCAAACCCTGCGCACTGAAACTAAAATGCATCTAATTCACCAATCTGGGGCTCATTGACCCCAAATGAGGTGATCACGATGATCGGCATTGATCCAGGATCATCGTGCTCACATCTAAAAGCATCGGGGTGCCCTTGGATCGTCGGAATAGCGATCGCAAACTAAAATAGTGCACAAACAGCTTATAAAACTTACTGGGCAAGGGGAAGCTAGGGCACGGACCGCGGCGGGCGCGCCTGTGGCAGGCAGGTGCGGGTGACATAGGGAGGTCAGGGCGCACGTCGGCCGGCGACCGCCGGCGGCAGCGGGCAATGATGAGCTAGCCGCATGGGTAAAGGGAGGGTTTGGCTTTGGTCCAGCTGGCAGGGAACTCCGACGACGGAGGCGTCGGCGACAGCCAAGTGCAGCCGACCAGGGGGAGCCGGCACTCTTACTAACCAGCGGCAGGAGGCAGCGGTGGCGGCGTGGGAAGCAAATCTGAAACCGCATGAGCTCGGCTCGGGTTCAGGGGCTCATGACGATCACGGCTATGGTCAAGGAGCTACGGGGCGACGGGGATGGGTCGCCAGAGGCCGGAGGGAAGGTACCAAGGTGGCCCAAGGCGGCGATAGCGCGAGGGGAAGGCCGCGGCATCATCTTGGCCTGAACTCGCCCAGGGTGGCCGCAGGGATGTTGCAACCGTGGCAGCGGCGACAGTCGGCGGGGAGGGTCACCGGAGGCCCGGGGGAGGCACTGGTGAGGAGTTGGAGGGAGATGGACCCTCAACTTGTGCTCGGCAAGAATGGAGAGCCAAGGGAAGCAATATGCGGATGAGGGAGAGAGAATGTGGCTTTTCCGGCGGCCGGAGGTGCACGCGCACGGCCGAGGGGCGTGCGGCAAGGGTAGGGGAGGGTGGTGAGGCGACTAGGGCTTAGCTCAGGGCGACAAAAGTTCTAGGGTTAGGGTTTGGGTCAACAAAACCCTAATTGCCACAATATATATAATTGTATTTTTGCATAAGTCCTCCGATGCTCAGTATTTTGTACCGAGTCCCTCACAACGTGAGTAAATCACACGGATATATCTCCACATTAGATTTCACGCAAAACGATACATAAAATAAAGGGTATTTTGTGGATTTTTCGTTTTGCCAATTTCGACCCCTTTGCGAGCATTTTAAATTTTCGCGATATCCGTCCATCGGATTTGCGAACGGACTGTGCCAGCACGTTCAGCACGATCGGGGCATTGAGCTCACGATTCTGTTTTGTTCGAATTGGTCGCCGATTTGTGACAAAAGCCATCCTCTCTCCAATTTTCAAAAACCAAATATATATATATATATATATATATATATATATAATATACGAGTTGAGCTGGCTACTATTAGTAGCAAAATCCCATTGTTCTACCAGTTTTTTAGCCTTCGAATCAACTCTTCATTATTTCTAACCATTGGATTAAATATTATAACCCAGTGGGGACACTCAACCCTAGGGGGACCATTCAATTCAAACCGACTAATATCATCCTGACTTACAATTTTTCATCCAAGGGTTAAAAATTTGATAGCAAAAAGAGCGTTTTACTATTAATAGTATTCCAGCCTAATTCTATATATATATATATATATATATTATATATATATAATATATATATATATATATAATATATATATATAGCACGAAACACTTAGTGCTACCAAGTTTTCCCGCGTTAGATCCATCCTTTTGATTTATTTCACCCGTTAGATCATACTATTCAACCAACCACCCACTCAACCCTAAGGGGCCCACATCATCCTAACCACATATCTCTTAATCCAATGCCAAAAACTTTGTAGCACCAATGACTTGGTGCTATTAATAGCATAGTACCTAGTTCTTATATATATATATATATATATATATACACACCCCCCAACGATAGCATAGTAGAGCTACTATGCTATCGAAGCATAAAAGTGGTTGATGGGGATCACTCACCCTAAGAGGACCGCTATCATCCCAACCGTAGAATTTTTTATCAAAGGGCTAAAAAATCGAAAGCATCAAATACTTTATACTTCAGATATATATATATATATATATATATTATATATATATATATATATAATATAATATTATAAAGAGAGAGAGAGAGAGAGAGAGAGAGAGAGAGAGAGAGAGTTGGACTGGGCTACTATTAGTAGCAAAATTCCATTGTTGCTACCAGTTTTTTAGCCTTTGGATCTACTCTTTTCATTATTTCTAACCATTGGATTAAATACTATAACCCAGTGGGAGACACTCAACCCTAGGGAGACCACTCAACTCTAACCGACTAATATCATCCTGACCTACATTTTTTATCCAATGGTTAAAACGTTGATAGCAAAAGAGCGTTTTACTATTAATAGTATTCTAGCCTAATTCTCTCTCTCTCTCTCTCTCCCCCCCCCCCTCTTCCCTCTCTCTCCTCTCTCTCTCTCTATATATATATAAATATATATATATATATATATAGTACGGCTACTATACTCTTATGAGTAGTGGTCTCTAGTACTCATAAGTTGTTTTCGATGATGAAGCTTCCGAAAATGGACATCGCACTCCGTTAAATATGATCTAGAGTATTTGAAACTTCTAGAAAATAAATTTTGTAATTTTTCGAAATCATAATAAAGTCCATCAAGCGGGCATAAAATGAACGGTCAAAATTAAACAACGTCCTAAAAATGGATGATCGGATCCTTCAATTTAAAATCAGAGTTATTGATCTTTATCTAGGTAGTGAATAGAATTTTCTATCAAAAATTCAACCTATTCCGATTCTTTTCTACCGTTAAACTAGCAACAAGAATCCCATACCGGCCGTTAAAAATTGTCAATTTTGTGAGCTTTTGATCGTAAAGTAAATGATGTTGAAAAATTATGAAATTTGATTTCTAGAAGTTTTAAATGCTCTAGATAACGTTTAACGGTGTGGATCGTCGATTCGGAAGTTCTATCATCGAAAATAACTTATGAGTACGAGGGCGATCGTACTCATAAGAGTATAGTAGCCGAACTATATATATATATATATTGCTCCTATGTTTTTAAAAATACCAAGTCATTGGTGCTTGTAAGTTTTTCGCCCTTGGATTAAGGGTTGTGCTGTTAGGATGATGTAGGCCCCCTAGGGTTGAGTGGGTGGTTGGTTGAATAGTATGATCTAACGGGTGAAAATGATTAAAAACGTAAATTTAACGGTAAAAAATTTACAAGCACTAAGTGCTTGGTGCTTTTATAAGCATCATAGCCGGACTCTATATATATATATATATATATATATATATATAGTGTAGAGCTATTATGCT